>NW_017257490.1:341-4181 GCF_001594055.1 Mycetomoellerius zeteki
TTTTAAATAGGTATTTAACTGTTAATTCTTAATTTTAGCGATAATAAATATAATTTTTTACCAAGTAAAGAATTTTGATTGAATGAACAACACATGAATGCCATCTTACTTATTTACAATGAAGCCATGTGCATCCATCTGTTTCTGATTGCAACCAAAATATTAAGAATATAATTCAGATATACATATACGTACCTGAATAAAGACACGGCTAGACACTTTTAAAATAATTATATTCACTCTAATGAATAATGATTGCGATAAAAGCAATATCAACCGATAATATAATGCTATATAATGACACGTGCTCCGACGAACAATTGAGACATGGCCACTTCGACATACACAGGACGCGGCAATCAGTGTAGCTAGACGAGCAGAGTTTTCCACGCATGCGTGACCATGATGGCAGTAATACTTACATGTAGACTGTAGTGCTTTAGGCATAAAAATTTCTGTGTGTCTGTAATTGTTTGTGAATATACAAATATTTCTCCTTAAATTATAAAAACTTTTGCAAAATTATGTACGAACGATTAATAATACATCTTTTTGATCATGATGACGTTTGTCGCGCATGCACGAAAAATTAACCCAGCCCGTTTAGCAACATCTGATTATTGCCACGTCCTGTGTGACGGAGCCATGTCTCAACGAAAGTATAAAATATTTACGTATATATAATACATAAATGTACACAAAAACAAATTTTTAACAACCATTATTTAAATAACGTCATTATGACGTCTTACTAACTTGTTTCAACTGACGTCACTTTAAAGACTAATAACGACATCATATACGACGTATATTTATGACGTATATACTGACATCATTGTTATGACGTTTAAAATAACGTCAGTGTTAGGTCATAATCACCAATTAGTGACAAAAAACACGTAAATTTACATCATTACAACGTCAGCTGGTTGCCTGGGAATCAATCTGAAATATTAATAATCCCCCCAAATTTCCCAAATTTAAACCATATCGGCACGCAATTATAATTTCTGAAATGAATTCATTTATGAATATTGTTTAGACTAACCTCAGTTATTATTTCCGTCGATAATTATTCTGCTTAAACCGCGCTTGTTACCGATACCGACACTGTCAGGATTCATGACAGTTTTTCTACCGATCAGCTGTTTACTTCGCGTCACACGATGTACACACTCGCAACCTTTCCTTTGTGCTCGCGAAACGAAGGATATCTCGCGATGTGTGTATGTACCTATCGCTTAACGACCTGTTCAGTTGATCTAGAATAAAGCTCAGCAGCACATCGCATTGTATATCGCTCTGACTCTCTTCTTTTCGACACCTTCTGACTCCTCGTGATCGTTCGCGTATAATTCCGACATCACCAGCGGACCTGATTTCCGGTACCACTTTCTCCTCGCAATACTCACAACAAATATATATAATAGTTCAACATCTTAACAGTTCAGACCTTGTGACACTTCGTATTTAAGAGTAATGTTTCTAACATAAACGGTCTTATTTCCAATCGTATTATTGTTTATACACAAGATTTAAAAACTAACCTCAATAAACTTTAATAACATTCAATTTCATTAACCTTTTTTGCAACGACTACACGCATGATCTAATAATGATTTTTCTACTAAACAGGTTTCATGCTAAGAGTAAAAAGTTCATGATAGAATCAAACACATGCGCTTATTAGTTTAGCAGACACCCAGCAATCTCACATTAGGAACCTATCCCAATAGGCAACTTTACCCTATATCTCTCAAAATTGCAAGTTGTTGCAGCTCAATCGCGGTTTTTTTTTTAAATAGAAAGTCCCTTTAATAAAATGGCACAAGAAAAATTTTAAGATTTTATAAGCTTTTTTGTAAAAGTTAATTTATATTTTAATAATCAGGATTTTTTTTGGATCATCATAAAATGAAAAAAAAATTGGCAAATTATAAATTATACAATTTTTTTATTCATATATGGATTTTTTTTTAAGCTAAAGGATAGTACATTTGCTGTAAAAAAAAGCAGAAATGATAATAAAGGGGAAAGAAATATATTACCTTGAAAATATACAACTAAATTGATGAAAATCCAGAATTGTCTAACTCGTAAGGTTTACGCTTATTTTATGCAAAAATTATAAAAATATTTTTGAAAATGAGAGTTATATACTAATTCTACGACATTTCTAGTAATTAAATATAATATTACAAATCCGATTAAAAAAAATTTTTTTTTGAGCTTATGTCCACATTTTTACATTGTTCGATCCACTGTGCGACGGCGGCGCCGTATTATATACATATACATGTATCTACTTATATATTTAAAAAAAATTTTTAAATATATATATATAAGTTGGAAGTTAAAAGTGTCAAAAGTTGTACTCTTAAAACTAAATGTAAATATGCAACTTTTATTCATATGTAGCTATGTAGGAAATACAGATATCCATGGAGTTTATTTATCGGCTATCGCATAGTATATTTTTATACAGTTCGTAGTTGTCATGAATAGATATCACTTTGTTAACTGTACTTGGATAAACGCTTGACCTTTTGTTATTTATTAACAAGCCAACAATGGAAAATACCCGTTCACTCGGCGTTGATGTTGCAGGAGAGTACATAATACTTTTTTTACTAGTTTATATGACATAGGCATATCATGTTTCCTATTTCTCCAGGAGTCTAAAATATTTTGAAAGGGTGCATGTTTACTAAATAAAATGTGGCATTCCTTTTCCAAACTATTTTATATTGAGTCAATATAGAAGAAGAATGTTTACTAGCTAATCCTATAATACAATTAGTCTTATTAATGTCCGTTTGCTTTTGACAATTGATTTCATTATTTTTCATTTTTGCTTTTTCAGCTGTTTTTTTTTTTCAGCATATTTATCTACATATTGCTTCAAAAATTCATAAAAATTCACATTTTTAGAATCTTCATTTTTAGAATATTCTTTTACAGTGTCTAAGTTTTGAAATCTAGGATCTAATAGAGAAGCTAAAACAAATAAATCTGTAATGAGAAATCTGTGATCAAAATTGTCGAGCATTTTAATTATCATTAATTTTATCATTAATAAATTATTTTCATCGGAACACAAATGCATTTTAAATTAAATAATTTAAAAATGTTTTCATTTGTTTTGTTATTTACATAGATATTATATATAGAAATTATAGTGAATTGTAGTTTGTATGACCTTTGTATAAACTAAAGAAATTTTTCAATTTCAGGTGCATAGCAAAATCCATAGACATAGTATATACACTCCCCCGCAATCACTTTTGCCATACCTAAGCCGAAATTTATTAAACTTCAAAGTTTAATATCTTTGCGGAAAATTATCGTAGCTTAAAAAATCGAACGGCATTTCAAAGGTTATTGCAACAGCTTTCATTTAAGCAGAGGAAAAATTGAAAAGACGCATAATTCTATTTTTTATGGATAAAAAACGAACAAGAAAAAATACGATATTTTTTATCTTTAGTTAATTGCTTGCCAATTTGAAATGAATAATAGTAGGATAATGAAACTAACGGGGTTTGAAAGGTATGCCTTTTACCTTTAAAATGATCGCCCGCCCATTTTTGTGCGACGTTTCTTACCGGAGTTATGAGTATTTTTATAAAAAAACATGATTTTGTTTATTTTCTTATTATCTCGAAAACTAAGAGCGATAGAAAAAAATGTTAAATACAAAAAATACTCGTTTTTAGGTAGAAAATACAAAAATAAAGTCAAAATTAAAAAATCGAAAAAATTTTTTTCTTCATCTTTTTAGGTAGAAAAAATTTTTTTAATTTCTCATTTTATGTGATATAGTTGTTAATTATTCAAAGT
>NW_017257490.1:5466-5708 GCF_001594055.1 Mycetomoellerius zeteki
TTATTTAAAAAAATATTTATTGCCTTAATCAAATTGTTTTGCTGGAAACGTGGATGACACAACCGTATAATTTTATCGATCAAACTGTAAATAACTCCCCTTTTTATGACAAAGTGGACATAGTATCTAAGATACTATGTTGATTGTGGAAGATCAAACTCTAGTTTTTGATTTATATCGCAAAGCGACGTTTTCTGGCAGGTTCCTAAATTTTAATTCACACCATCCACTTTGTCATAAAA
>NW_017257490.1:6232-14893 GCF_001594055.1 Mycetomoellerius zeteki
TCTTTCCCTCTCCTAACAATGTCCTTGTCTCCCTTCTTATTATCTTTTCTATTTCCTTGTTTTCTTTTTGTCATAACGTCGCTTGACATCGTTTAGTGAAAATGTTATATATATACGTATCATGGCTTATTAATTTTTATTAAATATAACTTTTATTAAATATAACTTTTGTAATTGTGCTCCTACCGTTGTCTATATTACATCATTGAGATAATATGAGGTAGATACGTTTTATTTAATTTACATTCTTTCTAATCTAACTTACTAAACATGTACATCGTTAATCTAATTTATAACGCAACGTTAATGCATTATTTATTATTCAGATGGTAGAATTGCGAAAAGTGAGATTTGATCTCTTAAAATAACTGAAATTTTTTGGTGAATGACGACAATGCATTTTGCTGGTCATATAGCGTTTTTTCTGCAAAGTACAATTTTTAATTGTTATTGAAGATATAAAATAAAGCAATTAAATAAATTATTGTTTAAAAGCTTTCAATAAAAATATACCTCTGATGATGAGAACGGGATACTGAGCATCCATTACACCAACATTATCGATATCACTCTAAGATATAAAAAATTTGATAAAACAAGTAAAAATACATTTTAATTTTTTTTTGTACAATAACGCTAATATAAATTAAGCTATAAAGTGGCTCACTATAATTTGCTAATTAAAAAAATTTTTAATATCTTTTTCTATTTTATACTTTTAAAGTATCTATATTCATTTTACTTCATTATTTTTTCTTCAACATTTCAATATTTTATTGAGCTACTTTTTTATAACCAATGATAACTTACTCCAATTATTTTAAAAAGAAAATTCTCGTTTTCATTAAAATAAAGGATCAATAATAGAAAAACCACTAATAGTTTTTGTATTTTGTCTTTCGTTATTTTAATAGCTGCTTCACAATCGTTTATAATATCATTTATTTCTTCTTTCTTTTCCTCCTTTGAAAATTTCATATATTCTCTTATGGGTTTGGTCTTCTTATTAAGCGAATTTGTCCATACTTTGTTCTAGCCCCGAGTGCTACCACGAATTAGTCCTTTGCCTTTCGGCATGGCAACAGGCTTACGGAAATGCAAGACTATTATCAAAAAGCAACCTTTGCATTTCGGCATGACAACGGCACGCGGAAATGCAAGGCTGCGAATTTAACAACGCGTGCAGACTAAAATCGCACACGCGCCGAACAATTCCCGTGACCATATATGGTCACGGTATAGCCGAACTCCGAGACCTTGCATGTTATTCGGTCCCTCCATTAACCTTCCCCACGGTCACCACTCCCTTTTACCACCTAAGGAGAAGGTTATTCTCTAATTACCTTTGTTGAGTCGTCCTTTTAATCCGGGCGACATCTGCGCTTAACCTTCGAATATCTGACAGTGACACATGGATAGGTATTCCCGAATATCATTATCTTCGCGTATCATTATCTTCGTTCGTAGGAATTAACATTGCAAACTATTCTGATATATTTTACAATTCATATATGTTTTTGCCATAGATACAAATCGCTGATCTCCTTGCCATCCTGCTATACCACATAACACAGTCCCTGACTCTTCTCGCCACAGTAATAGAAGAGTGTTTTATTCGCTTCTCGCAACGATACCATCTCGGGTTGAACAGCCCGGTTTTCTAATTGCCCGCTACGATACCGCTCACCCTCTTTATCCGTGATCCTACTCGGAATGGTACATATTTCTCTCTACCTCCGCTCTCGCACGAGATTATATAGTCTCGCCAATTCCCTCTCTACATCGCCTTTTTCCCTAACGCTTTGTTCCGCTCGCTATCATCACTAAGTTCGCTTTATGCGCTTACAACACTTTTCATTTCTCTCTCTTAGAGCTATATCGCGTATACTATCTACATGAATCCGTTTCTCGCTAAACCCCGAGATCTCAGGAAAATTCGGCACACGTCCTTTTCCCCTGTTTACCTCATCGAAGATTTTGATCCGCGTTTCATGAATACCCGTTATGTTAATTCTTATTTCCGTTCCGTCATGTCGCTATACCTCGCCTCCGGGCCCCGATGACGTTTCTCATTTTTTCAACTTCTTCTCCCCGTATCCCGAAACCGTATTTCCGGAACACCCGATATATTATCAAGTTTCTGCCAACGTTATTACTCCTTACTTTCGTCGCCTGGTAACATGACGTTTTCCGTTTCTTCCCATCCTCCATTTTTATCTCTCGTAACTGATTTTTCCGGACACCCGGTATATTATCTTCACGTACAAATCGTTATGCCTTCGATCGTTGCGTTCTATGAATTATGACGTTTTTTTCCAATCAATATTTTCTCCTAATTCCGAGAAACCCCGTTTCCTCTGAATGCGCGTATATTATACGGTTACAAAATCGTTATCTCGCTCCCCCTTAATATCCTACCATCCGACATTCGCTCGGAGATCCTTTTGACCCCCGCATTGCACCCTGACGCACGTTGTTCACTGACGTGCTAATCTAACTAAACATTACTTCTATGGACATAACTATATGTTAGGGGTACACGTATATATCTACGTGTTTTGCGCAACATTAATTCATTTATTCTTTCTTCCATCATGCTTAATCCTACTCAGCCTTGCTCTCATACAATATAACTCAAATAACCTGAATATAAACTTAAATTATGCCCTATGTTGTCTCGTCCGGATGGATATAACTGTGTGTAGTCGTGCTTCTGCATGCAGCTTCGCAACAGAATTTAAAAACCCCAGAATTAAAACACTTGATTTTCGCGCCGCGCGCGCCATTACGCGCGCACCAGCCTGCCTCGCGCGCTCCCCGGCGCTTCCAGTCGCCGCCATTGCGTCGCCATGACATTGTGTTCTGTTCGCTCGCCTAAGCAACAGTGTTTCGCTCAGTGTTCAGCGTATTATTGCATCATGCCACATAAGCACAAGAAAAGTGATAGACATTCTCGAGAACGTCGCCGGCACACCGATCATTCCAAAGATCGCTCACAGGATCGTTCACGAAGCCGGCATCGAAGAAAGAGATCGCCAGCTTCTCGTTCATCAAGGATACAGAGCTCGCCGAGGAGAGGAGTTTCATCGCAGGAATGGCGTTCGGCAAGGGATTCCCCAACTCGTCGCTCTCGATCCGACGAGAAATTCACCAATTTCCTCAACCATGTTCGTGAACTGTGTGCCCGTCAGACTCGCGAACATAACCTGCCGCCCAGCAACTTTTCGGTAGAAGGCAACGCGCAGATGGGCAATAGGCGAGGCGATATGTCCTCACCAGCATCCCTGGCTACATTTTCAGCCTCAAATCAGGGAAATGAAGGACCGACGGTTGCTAGATTCGACCGAGGCTCTGTACCAGGTGCGTCCTCTCAACGACCCGGTTTTCTTTCTGGCATAGAGAGGCGTATCCGACGATCGCTTCAGCCCTAATTCTTTCTATTTTTTCCTTAGCCATAGCGGATGCAATTGCAGATGATGAAGGTCTCGAATCGACGCCTCCTCAGGACCCATCATTTTTCGGGGCACTTACCACTGAGCACGTAGTCCCCCACGACTCAAATCTTAACTCAAAGTCACAGATTTTAACCTGTGAACTGTTCGGGGAAGCTCAAATACCCTCGGCTTCATCCAGCTGGAACGACATAATGCTAAGTTCGATCTAGGCCGAATCTCGAAGCGGCATGAGTAAAGAGGCCCGTACTCGTCTTCTCTCAAAATTTGAGCCTAAAGGGGATCTGTAATTTTTAGCCCCACCTAAACTGAATAAGGAACTGGTCGCAGCGCTAACCCCGTCGGTCACTAAGAGGGATGAGTATCAAGCGCTTCTCCAGGCTCAGGTAGGAGCAAGTCTCAACGCTCTTGGTTCAGGTATGTCTATCCTGTTAAATCCAGAAATCCTATAGACTCTTAACGAAGAATCAAAATCGGCTTTAACATTTTTTGCGGAAGGTATACTCCTTCTCTCCGATCACCATTATCGCCTCTCTTTAAATAGAAGAGCCTTTACCAAGCCTTCCTTAAACATTATTGGCAAGAACGCCGTAGATACGGCACCAAACGATGAATTTTTGTTCGGTCCAAATTTCGCTGAAACCCTCAAGGCAGCTCAGGTTTGCGAAAAAACAGGCCGGGAGGTTTCCAAATCAACAGTACAGATGGGGAAAAAATCTCTACAGCCAGTTCGACAGGGATTACGGCAGCAAAATCAGTCTTCCAGAATATTTGGTCACTTGACGTCATTTGTACAAACATGACTTGAATTTAACGTCAAAATGACAACTTTTGCTACTTGGGATATTAACCAAATACATGCGCTCAAAAAATAATTACTATATAACTACTTTTAAACAATAAAATCCAAGTAATACGTACGATTTAAGCAGTTGTAAGTTTAATTCTTCTTAAAAAATAATATCACATAATTGCTACGATTAAAATAAAATTTATGTATATTATATTATACCTACTCAACTCAAATGATATGTATTCTCGAATTCCCTCTCAAGAATAATTCTGATTCAATCATAAGTAGTAACTTTCTTGTTTTAAGATTCAAAAATATTTAACATAAAACATTTGACGCTGCCAGAGTAAATATATCATTCATAATCATATTCCCAAGAAACATTTGATTATCCCAGTAAGATCAAGATGATATCATCTTTTAACTGAGATTTCACTAAATTTTATTTTTCAGTTTGACATATACACGGTGGGCCATTTTACGGGACCTACCCAAATTTCTCCGTCGGTAATGCAGAAAAATAGTTCAGACAAAACTTGTTCAGGACAATGGGGATCATTTATCTGTGTTAATGATTTTGACTTTCAGGTCGATTTTTAAGATTATTTGAAGGTCAAGGTCATTTTTTTAAATGGAATTATATGAATTTTTTTTACACAATATGATTCCTCTAATTATTCTGCATATAAAAGTATTAAGGTAGCGATATCAAAAAATCAATAGTTTATGAGATATTTTATATTTCATTGTGGCACATATTGACATAAAATATTAACAATATTTTGACATATTAATATATATTTGACATAAAATATAAACAAGTTTTGTCTGAACTATTTTTCTGTATCTGCCTTACCGACGGAGAAATTTGGGTGGGTCCTGTAAAATGGCCCACCGTGTATATATAATCAGTGGTTGGCCATATTTAAAATAACACAATTAAGAAAAGATAATATTATTTTGTATATATTATTTTAAATAACTTTGTAAGCCATTTCTTATTTTATATTTGTAGCGGATTAAGACGACGAGAATCACAATGAACAGACACACAAGTAGACTGAAACACACACGAACAACTTTTTATTGAACTTTCACATGTATAGTTACAGATATAGAGATTACACGTATAGTCGCAATACAATTTAACAGCACAATTTACAGAAGTTTGCTTGTGAAGCAAGCAACCTCGCAAGAACTCCGACTTTTATTCGTCGCACAACAAAAATTAATTATATTTCGCTCGAAATAAAAGCGGCACGAATTCGAGCCCGTATATGTGAGCGATCACAGCTTACATATATTGTCAAATAAACATATATCGATTGATTTTTAGTCACATTCGTCAAGTAGTTAAAAATTAAAATATTGTCCGTTATATTAAAGGACATTACATGTCTCTTATATTGGCTATATACATTTACACCGTGCGCTTAGTCCGCGACCAATACGATAGGTGTCTTTGTTTAACCTACACTCTACAGAATAAACAAGGACATCTATCGTATAGGCTGCGTACTAAGTGTACGGTGTAAACGTAGCCATTTAAAAAAAACCCCTACCTATCCCCACCACATGCCATCGCTCAGTTGTTCGCGGGCGAATCTGGGCTGCGTTCCGTTTCACGCACGATGCGCACGATGCATCTTTTATCCTTGTTATTCAGCGAATATTAAACAAGGATAAATGATGCATCATGCACACCATGAAATGGAACGCAGCCCTGGCATCACTGGTGTAGAGGCTAGTCTGTTTATTTTGATACCATTGGTCGCGTTCAGCAGACTCAACTGTTGTGGAGCAGATTCGTGAGCACTCGCTGCTATTAGTGTATTCTTCTAAATCATCTAATAGCAGCGAGCGCTCAAGGATCCGCTCCACAACAGTTGAGTCTGCTGAATGCGATCATTTATTTGGTACGTGCTTGCCCGCGTATTCTTCCCGTGCCGCGCCGTAACTTGCCGAAGAAATCACGGAATTTCCTTTGTCCTTTTGTCATTTGTCTCAACCCACACCTCACTGCCTCCTACTTCGCACTTCGCAGTCTGCGCCAGCCACCATATATTGTCGAACCGATTCGCGATCGCGTTTTACCATTCGCGTGTACTGTGCAGTATATATATGTATATATATATATATATATAGAGTTCTGATATAATATCAAAATCTAATGCAATTATGTCATTTGCATATATAAAATTCAGTGCTACATGTGAAAGGCATGCGGAGAAGGACATCGTGGACATAGCCCGTATAAAACATTTCGATCCTAAGGATTGAGATAAAAATAAATATTACAAAGTCAAGTGTGGTGATGAAAAATGCACAGGGATCGTCATCTTTGTACGAGGTAAGACCTGTACTATAGTCGGAATTAAGAATGCTTATTTTGTTTTATTGTAAATTAGCATATTTTAAAACATAGCACATTGATATTCGTAACTTTTATAATCGTTTGGGAAGTCGATCAGCTAAGTTTACGTAAATAAAAACCTTACTATGTAAAATTATTGCTGAAAAATCGAAGATATTTTTGGTGAAAACGAAATATCGACCAAATAGCGCGCATGTTAATGCGGTAGGTCTACAATGGAAGTCGTAGCGGTCGTATAGGGTCTTAAATCATAGAAAATTAATCAATCACAGTCGAATATGAGAAGAATAATCGACTGATTGGTCAATTTTCTACGATTTATAGTTATACCTGCATATATGTTTGCTTTTAAGTTATATATTTGTTATTACTATGTTATTATAAAAAGAATAATATGTGAATTTTTATTAAAACTAAAATCGTAAAAGAAAACGAAACTAAGAAAAAATCATTATAGGTTCTTCTTAAATCTAATTGAGGATATCCTTACAGTACTACATTCTATACTATTACCAATGTTTATAGATAGATACATATTTATAGACACTATTGAGGAACTGCAAAAGGTTATTAATACAAAAAAAGCTGTATTTCCACCTAAAAACAAAATAAATACAGCTGACGAAAGTACTGATGATTATGTCAATGATGACGATAATTACGTCACTGCAAGGAAGGTAAAAATTATTTGCAATATTTATATTTTTTATTTATTATTAGATATAAAAGAGGTAAGAGTAATAGCCAGATTGTATTTGCTAATATTTAATAATACTTGAGATAAATTACAACAAATGGTTCGACCAATCAGGTCATTTTCAATGTTGAATAAATATCGATTATGAAAAGGCATGTATTCTTATGAAACTTTTTGCGTTAAGATGTAACCGATTTAATATTTATATTTATTCAACATTGAAAATGACCTAATTATTGGTCAAAACGTTTGTTGTAATTTATCTCAAGTATTATTAAATATTAACAAATACAATCTAACTATTGCTCTTACCTCTTTTATATTTAGTAATATTGTTTTATTGGATTGAGCTTCATATATAATATTAATTTTTTTTATTTATATGTATGGGATACCACAATATGTTGTCATCACATTTTTTCTTACAGAAAAAAGATAATTCCGAGGAAATTCGAAAATTATTAGATAAAAGAATTGGGCTTATTCAACATGATTCCAAGGAAAAAAACGAAAATGTCAAGCCTATTTCAGTAAGCATTTTATTTTTTTTTTATAATACGCTATGTCTACAATTTCAAAATAGTTTAAAAGTAAAAAAAACTTTTTGAACTTAAATATTTTTGAAATAAATTAAATTTAAAAAAAAAAAACAATCCAATTTCAACAAAAATTTCCGAATATCATGTAGGATGGTCCTAAATATTTTTTTCAAATAACATGAAACTACATGCTGTGACGTCCAAGCCCTTGGAAATTTGAAATCGAATGGGAGAGACAAGGAGATGGAAAGGGTATGGAAGGACGTGCAGACTTTATCTCACAGGTATACGCGCAGAGGCGAATACCTGAGAGTCGGACGCACTTCTTATCGCTCCGGAATATGGGTCAACGTCCCGAAGGGACGCTATAACACCTGTTTCCTACTTCGTACGTCGGTCCTGATTTCGAGTCAAGGAACCTAATCCCTATAACTCGGGACTGGACCACGTGCGATCTCTGAAAGGCGATGAAGTACGAGATCGTTTTTGGTTTTTAAAATGAAAGGAGAGCAATCATCTTAACACAATATTCTAATTTATTACTAAACGCTGGGGGGGAGGAGGTGGAAATTCTTCAAGAATTTCCACGCTTGATGTGGAATCAGCAGGAGATGGTAGACGAGGTGACGCTGGAGCGGAGTGGAGAGGGAAGTCGGGAGTGTGTGTTGGAATGTCGGGAAGTAAGTGCTCCGTCAATGCGTCTGACAACGCGGGTGACGGAGATCGCAGGGAAGGAGGGGAAGGTATCGCCTTTAGTGCATGATGCGTTGGTTGTTCTGAAGAGGCCGGCGGAGCCGGTGACGGCG
>NW_017257490.1:15327-18188 GCF_001594055.1 Mycetomoellerius zeteki
TTCACAGGATTTTGGTATGATAACAGGCCTTGACTGGTCATTGGGAAATTTCCCTCAAGTTAGCTCCGCCTGCTGTGTCAGTTTGATTCGCTCTTATTCTTATTAGTGATAAGGTATCACCTCCCTAAAGGTTTCAGACTCACGATCGCCTATTGGAGAGTTTCGTTTCTGGGGAGGGATGAGTTATAACTTACCTATTTCCCTTTTTATCAACATCTGCTTAAGAGAAAAGGTAATCTACTTTTTATCAATATTCCTGGATTTAGTTAATCTTGTTCCTTGGGAAACAAGAAACGTGAATTATTATTTTGTTGATTTTTCCATCATCGGAAAGTGTCATTATTAGATTTATGACCCTTTCTTAAGCCTATGCGCAAGACTATTATCGTTAGACGTGCGTGATATCGGCGTGGGATGATTCAACATTTTACCTTCCTTCGAGTATCGCGTTCGCGATATGACCCTTATCAAGGATGTTCGATTCTGGATCCGGCTTAGCACCTTGGTGCTAATGGCGCAGTTTGAAAATGATTATTCGGTTTCTTTTTCCACGATATTCGAGAGGAGATTAAAGGCTTGGTTATCGCGGGTTACTAAATTCTGAATAAACATTTTTTTCTGCTGGGAAAGTTTCTTCGGATTTATGTTATCGATTGAATTTGTTCTTATCTTACTTTATTGATAGAACAATCGTAAAACGAAGAAATCGTGGAGTCCACTGGACGTAACAATGCACATACGAGAGTTTAAATCAGTGACTTTGATAAAAAATAACGCCAAAATCGCAAGTTTAATTTTATTTTTAACATCTACTATATTTTGTAGACATACACCCCAAAGGACCACGCACACAAACATTGGAAATTTGGGCACCGGTTAAATTTCTCCAAACTTTGGGATTTTTTAGCTTATGACCCCCTGATCGAAAGTCCTTATGGGCCCGAATCTCCAGGAAGTCATGGAAAAGAGTTATGGGGTATGGAAGTAGACGGAATATAACTGGTCGGGTCCACACCGGATCTTGCTTTAATTGGTCGGGTCGGTTATGAAATGTTAGTATCATATCTGAATATATTCTTAGTCACAGAATCTAATTCTGCGATGAATCCAGGTTTCCATTATAAAAACCTGGCTCGGCCCCTACTGGACCCTACCGGATCCTAGTTAGACATTATAGCCAAGATTGGTCCAGACTATCAGATAGTCCTCTTCAAGTTTTGTCCCATTAATTATCTTAATAGATCCCCTCGAGAATTCGAGACATTTCAAGGGTAAAAACGTGTATACTCGACTACTTATATTCCGTCGACTTCCATACCCCATAACTCTTTTCCATGATTCCTGGAGGTTCGGGCCCATAAGGACTTTTGATCGGGGGGTCATAAGCTAAAAAATCCCAAAGTTTGGAGAAATTTGACCGGTGCCCAAATTTCCAATGTTTGTGTGCGTGGTCCTTTCAAGTAGATCTGTCAAATAATAAATTTTTGATAGCGTTTGAAAATGAATAAATTTGTGTCAATTTAGAAAAAAGTAAATTCCGTGAAACATTGATTCTTGTGAACCATAAACCATTCCACCACGGAACAGAGTTCTCAGAATACGTAGGCGGTTCGATAAGTCTCATAAATCTTAATTATAAAATGGTGTCACAATCCATTTGATGACGTGACACCTGAAAAGTATCACTCGATCTTCAAACTCTTTCCGGCCAAATGTCAGCCATTTTTATACGCGGCAACTGCTTAATTTCTCACTCGTTTTAACCGACTACCGAATGTGAATAACGCATAAATTCTAGCTGACATTTGGCCTGGAAGGGTTTGAAAAGTGATACTTTTCAGGTGTCACGTCAAATAGAAATTGTGACACCATCTTATAAAGATTTACCGGACTTATCAAATCACCCTCGTACTTTTTTAGCTTTCCTTCAGTTTCCTTAACGATTTTTCCTTGTAAAAAGTATAGTGCTTTATCAACACAAGAAATTTACTTTTTTCCATTGTAACAAAAATTATCATTCGATAAAATGTACATTTGTCGCTTCCACAGAAATTCATGTAACTAATTTCCACAAGTACGATACATATCGTTTGTGTTTAACAATCGTAGAAACCGCATGCATCATTGAATGCATTGTTTTCTTTTTATAGAAAAGTGAGGATTCTCATGAAAGATTTAATGTTAACATTAGTCACAACGTTATTAAGAAGTCGAAGACCGTTACTTTGGCCGTAAGTCACTTTGCTTACCATACAACTTGCTACTTAAAAATGAGATCATAAAATGTTAAAATTAAAAATTATTTATAATGCATAAAGGATACAATTAATATACAAATCATTGTTTCCATATGAGAAACAAATTCATATTTTTTTGTATACTTTTATGTACACTACGCGCATAAATTAAAGCATCACCTCTCACACCTTGGAAAAATGGGTAAACTCCAAAGAAGTGTAACTTCTACAAAAATGGTCGAAATGAGATTTTAAAAAAACATTTTGTAGCTTGAAATCTCTACTTTCCAAATCTGTATAATGAAATAATGAATCTGTATAATGAAATATACGATTCGGCTGATTTTTACGGAACTACATGATTATAAAGGAAGATCCATAAAGTCTCAAAATGTTTTGTAAACTTTGCACAGTTTCATGCCGTGAATGAGAAGTCGGGCACAAAATACAATTCACAGCTTTCGAAAGCGTGATCCTTTACCTTTAATTTACTTTTTTTTTACCTCTGTACGATTTTTTTTTACCGAGTTATTCAACATTGAAGTAAAAATGGTCCCTTTGACTTTGACTGCTCATAAAAGACGAACGGAGTGACGTACAGCATTTTTTAAACAAGCAAAAAAA
>NW_017257490.1:18405-20559 GCF_001594055.1 Mycetomoellerius zeteki
ATGCGATCACACCGCTGGCATTAGCGTTATCCGAAGCGTACCACGTGGAGGTTGCACAGTCGGATTTACGCTTCTTGTGTTTGTATGCGTGTGCGTGTACGTGTACGTGCGCGCATGTATGTATGTCTGCATGTGTGTAAATGAAAAAATTAAATTTTAATATGAGGTATTGCTGCCTCTATTATAAATTACGTCTCTTAAACGTGTTGCATGTTTATGCACCGCCGGATCGCTGCTTGCGGAATTTGATGCCAAACTTGACGAAGTACTTCTATTAATTGTTCTAATGTTTATATTTGTGGATAATGTCGTTGCAATCGACGCAAATCGTGTTAACCACCCGCCGATGAGCCCGGACCTCAACTCGATTGAGCATGTTTGGGATATGCTTCAGCGTCGATTGCGATCGAGTTGAATAGAAACAGGTAATTGTCTCAGTTTTCAACTTTACCTTTCACTTAAGTTTTTACATAAAAAGCTTATCTGTGTCTAAAAATTGATAAAAGCATCTTAAAGAGAAAACTTTGAACTTTTTTTGCTTGTTTAAAAAATGCTGTACGTCACTCCGTTCGTCTTTTATGAGCAGTCAAAGTCAAAGGGACCATTTTTTTACTTCAATGTTGAATAACTCGGTAAAAAAAAATCGTACAGAAGTAAAAAAAAAGTAAATTAAAGGTAAAGGATCACGCTTTCGAAAGCTGTGAATTGTATTTGTGCCCGACTTCTCATTCACGGCATGAAACTGTGCAAAGTTTACAAAACATTTTGAGACTTTACGGATCTTCCTTTATAATCATGTAGTTCCGTAAAAATCAGCCGAATCGTTATTTCATTATACAGATTTGGAAAGTAGAGATTTCAAGCTACAAAATGTTTTTTTAAAATCTCATTTCGACCATTTTTGTAGAAGTTATACTTCTTTGAAGTTTACCCATTTTTCCAAGGTGTGAGAGGTGATGCTTTAATTTATGCGCGTAGTGTATTTCCAGCACCATCAGGATACATACATTGGGATTATGTCTGAACAAAATACCGATTGTGTAAAGGAAAATAAAAATCTAAAATCACAGTTAATTGCAAAAGACAAAAAAATTGCTGACCAATCACAAATTATCGAAGAATTGACAACTTTGAACATGAGAACAAAGATCAGTCGTTTCATTTTTTGATGAATTCAGAGGTAAGCGTAAATAGCAGACCTATAAATGTTTCTTATTTGCCAGGTAAAAAAATAATAATTCTGATGTAGGTTCTATGTACTTTTAAAATACTTTACATACAATTAAATTCTGAAATAGTGAAAGCTATTGGAAAAATCCCGGACCTAATGCTCTGCCAATCTATTTACAGCATGTAGTGTAAAGTTAGATGAGATGAGAAGTGTGGAAAGAGTACAGATGCTGTCCGTCGGCTTTATTAGGAAAACAGATAACACTGTACTTTCAAAATATACTATATATGTACAATACTATATATTAGGTGATTGCATTGAAATCCGCTGTTCGGCTATAAGTGTATCTAGATGTTTCATACTTTAGTACGGATAGTTGTCGCTTATGTCACTTTGAAAGGTGACCCCTTGCTACTAACTTCAAGCCAAAACCACCATATTTAATTGAGACAAGTGCCTCGAATAAGCAAGTTAAAAATGGATCGTGATAAATTGTTTTTTCGATGTGTGCTTTTACACTACTTCGATTTAAAAAAAGTGCAGCTGAAGCTCACCGATTGCTTATACAGACTTATGGTGAGTCTGCACCATCCGAAACTGTGTGTAGAGATTGGTTTCGACGATTTAAAAGTGGCGATTGCGACCCTTATGACAAGCAACGACCGGGTCAGACGAAAAAATTTGAAGATTCCAAATTGCAAAGTTTGCTGGATGAAAATACTTCCCAAACGCTTAAAGAATTGGCCAAACAGTTGAATGTTGACAAGTCAACAGTATTCCGACATTTACATGCCATGGGGAAGATTCACAAAGAAGGAAAATGGCTGCCACACGAACTGAGCGAGAACGCCATTGCAAATCGATTGAACATTACCATTTCTTTGCTGCGAGGCACAGAAAAAAAATTTCTTTTGGCGTATTATAACTGAGGATGAAAAATGGATCTTTTTTTATAACCCTAAACGCAAAAAATCATGGGTTGA
>NW_017257491.1:0-6331 GCF_001594055.1 Mycetomoellerius zeteki
GAGCTCCCCCTCCTCAGTGGGAAAAGCGAAAATTGGTGAGGAGGTAAGAGCTTGTTTCAAACTATTGAAACTACTCTCACATTGCTCATCCCAGACGAATTTTGCTTGATTCTCTGTAAGAATATACAGAGGCTTTGCCAATAAAGAAAATCCCTTCACGAATTTACGATAATAAGAGCATAATCCCAAAAAGCTCCGCAAATGTTTCTTATTTCGCGGTATTGGCCACTCTTTAATAGCAGCAATTTTATTATTGTCCGTGGAAATTCCTGCAGCGGAAATTGAGTGTCCCAAGTATTTTACTTCTCGACCAAAGAAAGTACATTTTTTAGGGTTAATCTTTAGATTTACTTCGCGCAAACGACTCAAAACTTTTCTCAAATTTTCAATCATTTCCTCGAAGCTTTTACCAAAAATAATAACATCATCTAAATATACTAAACAATTATTGCCAGTATCCGCTTTTCAAGTCTAATGTAGAATACCAAGAATTACCTGAGAGTTGATCGAAGATGTCGTCTATTCTGGGCAAAGGATAAGAATCTTTGATAGTAACATCATTCAGCTTACGGTAATCAATGCAAAATCTTATCGTCCCATCTTTTTTCCTTACTAAGACAGCTGGAGACATCCAAGGACTTTTTGATTCCTCAATTACATCCTGATTTCTCATGTCCTCAATAATTTTATTAACCTCCTTCCTCATATTAATAGGAATTCGACGGGGAACTTGCTTAATGGGGATAGAATCTTTTATATTAATTACATGCTCCCCAACCTAACAATTCCCAGCAACAATTTCCTTAGCAAACATTTCACGAAATTCGATAAGAAACTTTGCAAAGAGTTCTTTCTGAGAGTGATTTAAATGTTTAGAATCCTTTTCAAAAAGAGATTTCAAATTCAATGGAATATTAAAGGACTCTTTTACTCGACAACATTGAATATTATCATTCACTATTTCTTTTTGGCCATGAAAGATGGATTCGAAGATATTTCCCAAATTAATCTTCTCAAGAAAATCTACACCAAGAATACAATCATCGTTAATTTTTGCAACCAACATTGGAATCTCCACTAAATAATTCAAAATCTCCACTAAATAATCCCAAGTCGAACTGTTGTATGAATTTTATAATCAATTGTAACTTTCTCGCCCGTGGGATATTTCAAATTACAATTATTTATTTTAACTTTGAAATCATCCAATCCCACCAAATTATCATTTAAAATAGAAATATCGGAGCCAGTATCTATTCTAAAGTTGCAACGCTTATTATTTACCTCCCCTTCAAAACAAAAATTCATTGAATTGTATTTAAATCTATTTACCCTGAAAGAATATTGGTTAGTGACAAGATTACATTGACTATCAAAATTATCAAAACATGGTTTATTTACACAATAAATATTTTTCGGGGTTCCCTCCGTCTCAGTCGAACTCACCCCGCAGAGCTCGACTATTCCTTGTTTACCGAATTGCCTGGACATTCCAATCGGAAATGCCCCTCTTTTCCGCACTCCCAACACTCTTTTCCATTTCCTCTTTTCAAATTCTTTCCTTTTTCAAAAATTTCGTGATTTTATTTTTATTAAATTTTCCTTCTCTCCCCTTATTAGTTTGACTCTCCTCCTCTTTATCGGAGTAGTCAAAATTCTTTTCTTTCTTTTTTCCAGAATTAAAATTATTTTCTTTCTTATATTGAAAACTATTCTCCTGTATCAATTTAATTGCTTTCGCTCTTTCAATCGCAATTCTCAAAGATGTGGCTCCTTCTAACTGAAGCGCTCTCTTCACAAATCCATCGGATAAAGCGGAGACAAATTGCGCACACGCGATTTTATCGCGTATTAAATCAGAACATTCCGGATACGCTAATTGAGAAAGTCTTTCAATATCCGAGCCAAAAGAAGCAATATTCTCTCCAAATTTCTGTTTACGATTCGTGAATTGAGAATAATAATTTTGTAACGATTGCGCTTCGCCGAAACGTAACTCTAACCGTGATCTCAATTCTGAAAAATCTAAATTTTCTAGATTTTGTACACTTTCTAATACCGCGCGCGCTTTTCCTCTCAAGCAAGATGCTAAAACGGCAGCTTTCGTCTCCACTTCCCAGCGATTTGCACGAGCGATCAAATCGAATTGAGCAAGAAATTCTCTGAGAGGAGCACTTCCGTCGAACGTGTCCGGTTTTAATCTCACGCTTGTTTCCCCCCGAAACAAATCACGAGATTCTACACGTTCGCGCGTATTTAATTCATTACTGTCGCCCGCAGAAAGTCGCGTAATATTGCGTGAGACACACGATTCAACGCGCTTCTGTGCGTTCGTGCCAATTTCGCCGCCCACTAGAGAACGCATCACCTCGCGATCGCGCGCGTTTGCGGTTAAGTTTCTATTATTAAAAGGACTTAGCTGGGCATCTCCGCTGCGAAGTCCCTCTCGTAAACGCTGGATCTCTACGTCGCGCTGTCGCAGTGACTCGAAGCAGTCCGTCAGCGTGCGCTGATGTTCCTCACGCATATGTTGGATCTCAGCGTTGCGTTGTCACATCGATTCCGCGAATTCAGCTCGTGCGTGCCGCTGATCTTCTCGTAGTTGACGCACTTCTCGTAGCACGGCCTGAAGAGCCATCGTCATAGGTGACTCCTCTTCCTGTGACATCGCTACGGCTGACACGATAGGAGATTGCTCTAGAGCGATGATTCTCCTTTTTCGCGCTGTTGACTCTCGCACGGCGCGCATCGAAAGTCCAAGCGGACGAGCTCCCAAAATGTAGCCCTCATTTCCGCATCTAATTTATGACTTTTGCGGGACGCGTAAAGGGGTCAGGCTCCGGCGGTGGGACCGTTGATGGTCGGCGGGCGGGTATCGGTGGCGGTCTCGCAGCTCTGCGCACGGTTCCTGTTATCGCAGGCTCGTGGGCACCGGCCGGCGATCCGGCGACCTCGTCGGGATGTTCGTCCATATATCGGTTAAGGCGACGACGCGGGAGTCGGGGGGGTGCTGAATTTGTTTATGTTTACTCGTCCTCGCTGGTGTTGTCGTCGGGCGCTCCGTCATCGTCGGTATATTCGGAGCTGTTGTCGTCGCGGTCATTAGCCTCGTTGTCGGCGGGGGCAGGGGTGGGGGCGGGCTTTAAATCCTGGATGTGTATGTGTCGGTACCACCGGCCGCTACGATCGCGCAAATCGTATATTACAGGCGATGTTATGCGTCGTACCTCGAGTGGCCATTTAAGTCTCGGAGCTAGCTTCGCATTAAATGCCGCGGCTTTATTTGAGAGCACGTGCTCTCGTTTGTATACGGTGTCTCCTATTTTCGGCTTCCAGGGCCTGCGTCGTAGGTCGTAGTATTTCTGCTGTTTCTGGAAAGCCTGCGCGAGGTTCATTCTCACGAGTTCGTAGGCCTCTTCGAGGTGACGGCGCGTGGTATCGGGCGGCGGAGCGAGCGCGTTGCGCGCGTTTGCGTTCGCGAGTGATATCAGGTCGCGGCCGAGGTTTAAATACGCTGGCGTGTAACCTGTGGCGTCGTGCTGCGCCGAATTGAATGCAAATTGTAATTTGGGTAGGTGTTCGTCCCAGTTGCGATGGTTGCGCTCGGTGTATTGGGCGATCATTGTCTTGACGGTGCGATTCGTGCGCTCGACCGGATTACAGTGCGGTGCGTAGGCTGGCGCGTACGTATGCTGTATGTTGTATGCCGCGAGCAGCTTGTTGAACTGCGTGGATTTGAACTGCGTCCCGTTGTCGGATATCACGATTTCGGGGCAGCCGTGCCGCAGGATGATCCTCGCGGCGAGGGTCTGCGTGCCGGCGGGAGCGGTAACCTTGCGGAGGGCGTATAATTCTACCCATTTCGAGAATCGGTTCTGCATAGTTAGTAGCCAGGAATTCCCTTTCTTTGAACGCGGTAGGGGGCCAACCAGGTCTACGGTCACGTGCTGCCACGGGCGGTTTGTCGCGGTTGCGTGGAGCATGCCGGCTGGTTTGGCTTGCAGTATTTTGTGCCGTAGGCAGCTTTGACAGCTTCGCACGTATCGCGTAATGTCCCGTGCCATCCCCGGCCAATAGTATACGCGGGTAATGCGGGCGATGGTTTTCGCAATGCCCAGGTGCCCTGCTGTCACTTCGTCGTGATTGACCCGCATTATGTCGTCCCGTCGTTCCTTGGGTACGCATTTCTTCCATTGTTGTTCGGCGGGGGTGTCGGTAAAGTCGAGGTCGTGCAATACATGTCGGTACAGGATTCCGCCCCTTATCTCGTAATCGGGTAGCCGGCGGGGTTCTTTCTGGATACCGGTGATAAGTCTGCGATACTAGGGGCAGCGCGGGTGCACTAACGTTGCGGCGGCGACCGGTTGACGCGATAGTGCGTCGGCTACGCGGTTCAAGGTGCCCTTCCGGTATTTTACGTCGAAGTTAAATTGTTGGAGCTCGAATGCCCAGCGTCCGAGGCGCCCGGTGGGGGACTCTAATTTTTGTAGCCACTTAAGCGATTGGTGGTCGGTAATAACGGTGAAATTGTAGCCTTCGAGATAGTCCCGCATTCGTCGGATGCCCCAAATGACAGCCAGGTATTCGAGTTCGGTCGCGCTGTAATTACGTTCGGCCGGATTTAGTGTGCGGCTCGCGTACGCGACCACCCGCTCGCCTTCCGTGAAGTTTTATGTTAAGACGGCTCCCAGCCCGGTGTTACTGGCGTCGGTTTGTAGGATAAAGCGTCTGGTGAAGTCCGGGCATGCTAATACGGGCGCGGTGGTCAGCGTATGTTTGAGTTGTTTGAACGTGTCATTCTCGGCCGGTCTCCATGTCCATCGGGCATTTTTTCGCGTAAGCGCGGTGAGCGGGGCGGCGACGATAGCGAAGTCTCGTATAAATCGCCGGTACCAGGATGCCAAGCCCAGAAATTGCCGTACCTGCTTTATCGTTTTTGGGGCCGGCCAGTCTACGACGGACTTGACCTTTTCGGGGTCGGTTCGGATGCCCTCGTGGTCGATAATGTGCCCCAGGTAGTTCAGGCGATCGACGCAAAAGTGGCATTTCTCGGGATTTATTCGCAATTTTGCCTCCCGGAGGCGTCTGAAAACATCGCGCAGGGTCGCGATATGGTCACTAAACGTATGGTTTACGATGGTGATGTTGTCCAGGTACACGAAGACGTGCGGTTCGAGTTCCGGCCCGAGTACGGTGTCGAGTAAACGCTGGAACGTGGGCGGTGCCGAATGCAGGCCGAACGGCATGACGGTGAATTGGAATAGTCCCTTCCCGGGGACGGTAAACGCGGTGACAGGCTTGCTGTCTGGTGATAGCGGGATCTGCCAGTAGCCGTTCCGAAGGTCAAGAGTTGACAGGTACCGGGCCCCCAGCAACTTGTCCAGGGTGGCGGTAATCTGGGGCAGTGGGTGGGCTTGGTGACCTCGTTGACTTGCCGGAAGTCAATGCAGAATCGGTTTTTGCCGTTCTTCTTCTTTACCACGACGACCGGCGAGCTCCACGGGCTGGTGTCCGGCTCGATTATGGCTTCTCGGGCCGCTTCGCGTACCTCCCCGTCGATGATCGCCTGCATGGCCGGATTGCAGGGCCGGTAGCGCTGTTTTATTGGCCGGGTGTCCGGTTTTACGCGTATCTGGTGTTGCGCGAGATGCGTAGGCCCCCGGACCGCTTCAAATTTCCTCATCTCGGTATCCAGAAAGTCCCTGTTCGGGCGCCATGTAACTACCTAACTTTCCAAGTGCGGACGTAGCTCGTCGGAGCCTCTCGGCGCGGGGCTTGAAAGAGGTTCGAGCAAGAGAGGTGAGATGCGGTTGCGCTGGCGGCTGATAAAATAAGAACAGGTGCAGTGAGAAGCAATTACAATCTTTAATAAAACCGAAGAACTATCTATGTACAAAAGACAGAACAATATGCTGAATCGACCGGCCAGGAACGCTGTTTCGGGTTCGTATGTACAATGGTGTGTGCGTGTGTGCGTGTGCGTAGCGTGGTCTGGCTCGGTCTCGTGGATGGATGCTTGGGACGCGGTGCGCGGTGACGACGGGTTGCCCCTGATTCGCCGGTCGCGGGACGCGGAAACGCGCCAGCCAATCCTGTTGTCGCGGCGCGGTCGCGGTAAGCGGCGCGGCGATTTATAAAAGTTCACTTCCCCGATGCAATGGAGAAGCGCGGAGTGGCCGAGGGTCGTCGACCCCAAGAACGCTTGGGAGGGTGGAGAACATTCCATTCTTAATTAGGGTCGAGGCCGGCGGCTGCTATGGTGGTGAGTGGAACCGAGAGCGGTCAGCCATGATGTAATAAGACAGGTGAATCAACGTACATCATAGCGGCC
>NW_017257491.1:6617-7011 GCF_001594055.1 Mycetomoellerius zeteki
CTTTATTTAGTTTTCTTAGTCGTATATATGTTCTTGTGCGAACAAGGCAAGAAATTACTTCTTTAGGAATATTATTATTAATTAATAATAATTAATTTCTTAGCCACTTACTAATTCACGACGTCGACTACGGCGTAAGAGCTAACCTAATCAGGCCCACGTCCCGTATCATAGAGGCAGCCATATTGCTTTTTGCACTTTGGACAGATTTCTGATTGGCTGACAAAATTGGTTACTGCGCATTCTTCTACTTGGTTCACCTGTCTTATTACATCATGCGGTCAGCTATGTTGTTGTCGGGAACGCCCGACGACGACCGAGAGCGACCCCTCGACCATCTTTCCTCACAACCACGCTGACCGGAGCGGAGCAGTGATGCGAATTCCGGGCCGCT
>NW_017257492.1:0-8244 GCF_001594055.1 Mycetomoellerius zeteki
CCTTGTTGCCTTTTAGATCGATTTATGGGGCGGATCCACCATCTTCTTCTTCTATAACCTCGTCCTCTTTGTTTTAAGCATTTCCACTGTAGTGTCAAATGATAACACATAATGACGAACAAACTTAGAATTAATAGATTTAAATCCATTCTAACCAGTGAGCTCTATAACATACTATTTAAGCCTGATTTATATTGGCCGTAACCGTAATCTCTTGCAAATGACCAGATGATCTGCAACGGCCATGTTTTCTGTGCTTACTTCGCTATATTGTAGACGGAACTAGCGCAAGATCCTTACTCTACTCCTTAGGGCTCTGGCACACAAAAAACTTAAGGCAGTAAGACATAAGCAGTAAGGAAATCAACATGTTGGATTCGCTACTGCTTATGTTATAGCCTTATGGACTCTACTGTGATTGGTCAATTCGCTTACTGCTTACATTTTACTGCTTAAGTTTTTTTGTGTGCCATGGCCCTTACTTTTTACTCTTACATTTTACATTCAGACTTAAGGAGCCTACAGACCAGAGCGGCGTAGCGGTGCTCCTTTACTCCGTATATTGTAGACGACGCTTAAAAGGAAAGCAGCCATAGACTACATTTACACGACACCCTTAATCGGGTTTAATAACATTCGTAGTTGTTAACATGGTGTAATAAGAAAGGTGAAGCAGTCACAAGATGCGCAGTGGCAAGCCAATCAGATGTGTGCCTAAATACAAAATGAACGTAGTGGGGAGTGGAATGGCGGGGGGTCTTTGCAGTTTGCGCGTGGTAAGATGATGTAGTGTAGCACAGGTTAGAGGACAGTGACAAGGTAAGGACAAATATGTTTATTACTTTTCTTATTGTTGATGCGAATAAATTTGTTAGTTTTCATCATTTTAATAATTTTTATCTTTCATAAATCATGCCTGGGTGTGCAGTATTAAATTGTAAAAATCGCTCTCGATGCCTTTTTGAAAAAGAAGGCATAAAATTCTTTTATTTTCCACGAGACACTTACTTAAATAAAAAATGGCTCGAAAGTTGTGGACGAAAGCCCGGAGATAAAGAACTTATCGCAGGTAACTTTTGATATTAGTACGATACAATATACAATGGACATAGAATTCCTTTTCATAAGCTTTTAAATTATTATTTGTGAACAATGGAATAACAAAGAAATGTTTTCAGCAAGAATATGTGAAATATATTTCACCTCTGACTGTTTCGAGGATAAATTAACAAAGCCACGATCAAATGTTAAACCTCGCATGATTCGTCGATTGATACAGGGCTCCATTCCAACATTGTTCCTCAATTTGGAGAAAAGAAGGGAGAAAAAAACATATAATTATTTGACGCTTTCTGCAAATAATGGTGATCAAGAAATAGAACGAGGGGAGGAAAATAGTCAGAACCCACCAGTTGATCAATTGTTGTACGTATAATTCATATATAAAAAGTTACATTTTCTTTCATTGTTATCACTCAAGTTTGGGTTCATGTAATTTGGTTAACGTTATTATAAAGTTAAATCTCTCTTCATGTTTAAAATATCTTTTATAGAATAAAAAAGATGTTAAAAACGAATTTTTATCATTTGTTACATTCATATTCTACTAATTAATGTTCTTCACAAACTTTTAATTTTTCATTAATTACTTATTTTTTATGGGAAGTTATTGCAACAGTACTTATGTATACTTATATATTATAGTTCTGTACGAGAGAATGTTCAATCAGGCTACAACAAAGAAATGTGTTCAGAACATTTGAAAGAAATAGAGATGGAAAATGAAAAACAAATTGAGCAAATGAAAGAATTAAATAATCAGCTTAAAATAAAAATCGCAGAGCTTGAAGCCAACCTCCAGAGAAAAGATCAAATTATTGATAACATGAAACTCGATTCAAAGGAACAAGGACAGAGAATTGCATCGGACATCCTTAATACCATTTTTACTCCAGGTCAGGTGAAGAGATTGTTAAAGCCAACACTTACTGGACTTCATTGGACAACAGAAGACATTTCATCTGCAATGGCTTTAAGGTCTAAGAGCGGACGAGCATATAAATATTTCCGCGATGTTATGAAAATACCTCTTCCCTGTGATACTACCCTAAGAAATTGGAGTCAAAATTTTAGTGTAAAACCAGGAATTTTACAAGACGTTATGGAAATAATGAGAAGAAAAGGAGAAAATTTATCAATCAATGATAAATTAACAGTGTTAACCTTTGATGAGATGTATATTGCTAATAAGGTGGACTTAGAACGTAGAGAACAAAAGATTTATGGTCCACATAAATCGTGTCAGTTCGTTATGGCTAGAGGCATTTTTGGCAACTGGAAACAGCCAATATTTTATGAATTCTCCCAACGAATGACAAAATCAATTTTATTTAATATCGTAAGAATGTTGTTTGAAATAGGTTATATCGTTGTGGCTGTAACTAATGACATGGGATCGTCAAATATGTCATTATGGAAAGATTTAAATATTGGAATTGAAATGTCTACAAGTGACGAAAACCCAATAATAAAAAATTTTTTTATCCATCCAGCGAATGAAACATTAAAAATTTTTGTATTTGCAGATGTTCCTCGTCTGATCAAATTAATGAGGAACAATTTACTTGATTCTGGTTTCGTCGTAAACAGTAAATTATTAGGGAAAGCTATTTTTGAAGAATTATTAATTCTAGATGAGCGAGATTTGAAAATAGCCTTCAACCTTACTAGGGCGCACCTTGATGCAAAAGGGTTTCAAAGGCAGAGTTAAATTGGCAGCTCAGATTTTTTCTCACAGAAATGCCAAAGTTATTCAATATTGCGGACAAAAAGGATTTTTAAAGAATGAAAATTGGCAAGCAATGTCAGACATGCTAGAATTAACTAATAATTGGTTTGATGTCTTAAACACTCAGTCAAAATTTGGGAGACACTCTGGTTTACGTGCCTATGGAATTAATATCGAATATTAGGACATTATTCTAAGCCACATGACTGAGTTTATTTTAAAAATGAGAATATCTGGAAGAAAAACACTTCTGCCATTTCAAAAAGGCATTATAATAGTAAATTCATCTTTAAAACAATTACTTCAGTATTTAAAAGAAAAATATACTCGCTACGATTTCGAACCAAAATATATAATAACGCGACGATTGTGCCAAGATATATTAGAAAATTTTTTCTCACACATTCGATCCATGGGAGGACTTCATGATCATCCTTCACCTGTAGAACTGCAAATTAGATTGAAGTGGTACATTTTGGGAAAACATTCGGAACATGGATTATCTGACAAAAAGAACACAGAAATTGATCAAGATTCAAATATGATAGTGGACTTAAAAGATGCCTGTGAAAGCGATTCGTCACACGAATTCGAATTAGTAAATTATTTTGAACAATGAAGATTTAACAATGACAGAAGAAAATTGTAATGATGTTTGTGAAGATAAAGTAGAAGAAGAAGTGGAAGAAAGTGGAGGTAATTAATGCTTTTTTTAATTACGTTTTATCTTGGACAAATAAAGCGTAATTAAAAAACAAAGCATAAAATTTAAAAATTACCAGGGGCTCTATTCTTGAAAAATTGCACATACGAAAGTCTAGTAATAAGGTATAATATACGTTACGTTAAGTTATATTATACTATAACTTATTATTAGACTTTTGTTTATGCAATTTTTCGAGAATAGGGTCCTGGTAGTTTAGAAGGTATCATAGGGACAAATAGACATTCGCATAAATATCGTTTTTATTAAGTAACTTTATTTAATAAAAACATAATTGCTGAAATAATTGTGAATAACAATAAAATAATTTTATAATTGTAATATTGTTTCATTAATTACATTGTATTGTTCTTATTTTTACTTTATTCAGAGATTCAGTGGCGAAGTACCTCGGTAGACGAATTAAAACTATTAGAAGAATTTGAGAAAAAAATAGCGCTGCAAGAAATAAAAACCGAAGCGTTAATATATGTGACGGGTTATGTTGCACACAGATTTCGTTCCTCGCATCCTTATCTCGGCGTACCAACAGCGACTATGGAACCACTTGATAGGAATGATTTGTTATCATGCCTATCAAGGGGTAATTGCATTTACCCTTCAAAATCTTTTATATCGTAGAGAAGATTATGGAAGAAGAATTTTTAAAATTCCATGGCTCCACATTCAACAAAGAGAGTAGAATTTTTGATAAATTGACAAATTGCGTGATTGCGAAGGTGGATAGCAAGGTTTTCCCACAAAAAATAATCCATTGTTTAGTGAGAACACGCACTTACATAAGAATAAGAAATATTAATTTAAAAATAAAAAAAGAAAATACTTTAAGAGGGGGAAAAAACAAAAAATTAAAGCATATTACTAATAAAATTGTTTCACATATTCTTGATTTATTTTATTATATATTTTATTTTTATATTTTATTTTCTTGAGGAATGAAAAATAAAAATTCCTAATATAATATAAATATATATTATTATATACATTATTATACTAATGCTATAATATAATATAAATGCCTAATATTTTATATATCCTGTATATTTTTTATTGTATATCCTTTCTAAGAAAAGTCGTGTAAAGAATATATCGAATATGTCGAAGTAATTGTCGCGTTTCCGCCGATTGATTCTCTCATTGAGCTAACTTCCTCAGCGGATGCCGTGCCGTGTATTTTGACAGTTGTGTGTATAAATGATTAACAGTATAATAGTAACAGTACATTATTAATTGTGTGCATTCAAGCATTTAAACAAATACACTAAAAGATAAGAAATTAAAAGCTAAATAGCGCGCATCTATCTAGTAAATTAAAATTGGCGCTTTGTATTTAGACACACATCTGATTGGTTGAAATATTGAGCGACCGCCATTATGCGCGTTGCTTCACCTTTCTTATTACACCATGTGCACCACACTATATTCCGACCAATAATATTCCAATTTTGATTTACGCTCTTCAAGCTGCGCTACTATAGACGGATTGACAGCGGAAATAGAATCTACATATGTTCTGATTCGAGTGCACGCGCTCTTTATCGTCGTGCGCTGCCTCTTGAGATCGGCGAAATTCGATTCGTTGGCCATTTTAAACGAAGATACGAATGCGCATGCGCGGCGATGACACGGCGATTCTGGTTGGCAACGGAAAACTTTAGCCTTCCTTACCTTGAAACGCACGCAAATTGAAGAATATGTTGAATGAACGATGGATGCCTCTCAATCGGATGCTGACGCGGCGAAGATGCTTCTCTCGAAACCAGTGATGTGTCTGAAAACCTCCTCGGCAGCACGTGGCAGCGGTGTCCGTGTGGAAGCTGATATGTCTGGAAACCTCGGCAGCACGTGGTAGCGATGTCCGTGTGGATGCTGGCTACGTCACCTTCGATTGGCTGACGCCGGTGTCTCGCGACGAGTTAGAAAGCGTGAGAACGCGTGTCGTGACTAAGGGTGAAATCACACGGTGCGGAAAAAGACTGCCGAATAGGGAATGCGTCATTGAAGCAACCAATCGGCGCTATTCAGCGCTATTCGAAATAGCGCTGATTGGTTGCTTCAATGACGCATTCTCTATTCCGCCATCTTTTTCCGCACCGTGTGATTTCACCCTTAGCCTCGTATATGCTTGATTCTCGCTCTCCACAAGATGGCTTGCCGATGTCTTGTTGGCGTGCCCGTAAGCGTGAGGTCGCGTGTAATGCACTGCGCGCGAACCTCAAGAAAGCTCGAAAATGCTTGAATGCGACGCGCTAGTCGAGCTTGTACGCCGCCACTTCACAGAGACCACGGATATCTGAGCATCCGGCTCGAAGGACCACAAAAGTGTTCACTCGTGATGCGAGTTCCACGCCATTTTCGCGGTGAGATTGCGACGCGAGGACGTGGTCGAGAAAATATGTGTGTAGACTTTCTCTGAGTTATTTTTTATTGTTTCGTCCCCGTGAACAAGCGGGCGCGTTTACACTTACGGCACACAAAGTCTGTATAACAAGCAATTCACTTTCTCGAGAGGATCGGAATGAACGTGAGTCTGTGTCGACGGTTGGGCAGCCATATTCTAACGGGCGAAAAGATCGAGGGGACGCGGATCGATAGCGCGTCGCGCGCAGTCACAACATGCGAGTTCGCACCACGCAGCGTCGCCAGTAGGATCAGCGATCGATAAAACGAATCGAAGACCATGGTATGATTGTACCGACCAAACTGTCTATTGACTAGGAAGTAAGCGCGAGAACCTCCTTAAAGCTGAGTAAGCCGAGTTGGACGCCATGTACGGGGACTCTGCCCCATCATTTGCCACTGTGAAAAAATGAGCAGCTGAATTTAAACGTGATCGTACCAGCTTGGTTGATGATGAGCATTTGGAATGGTCAACAACTGCACCGATAACATCGAGAAAATTCATCAAATCGTATTGAACGACTGTCGAATCGAAGTTAGAGAGATAGCAGTGGCTGTGGGCATATCGAAAGAACGTGTTTGTCATATATTGATTGAAGAATTAGGCATGCATAAGCTAATTAACCGCGCGTTGAGTGTCGCGCTTGCTCACTGTGATCAAAAACGCATTCGAATGGAGATTTCCAAGACCCTGTTGGAGCGGATTAAACAAAACGAGTCGGATTTTTTGCGTCGATTAATAACTGTTGACGAAACTTGAATCCACTACTTCACTCCTGAGACGAAGGAACAGTCAAAACAGTGGAGTGCAGATGAACCTGTTCTAAAGAAGAAGACGGTTTTATCAACCAGAAAGGTGATGGCGACTATTTTTTAGGATATAATCATGGAATTGTGTTCGATCTTCAACTTTCTTGAAAAAGGTAAAACAATAACGTAGGTATACTCTACGCATCATTAATTGACAAACTGAAGGCAGAAATTGCAAAAAAAACGGCCGCATTTGAAGAAGAAGAAAGTGCTGTTCCATTAAGGTGACACACCGTCTCATGACTCGCACTTCGATGGTCGCCATGGCAAAAATTTACGAATTGCAATTTCAATTTATTGACCATTCACCGTGTTCACCAGATCTGACCCACAGTGAGTTTTTCCTGTTTCCTAAAAGTTTGGCTCGGAGGACAGAGATTTTCATCGAACGATCATCGCATCCGTAGAAGCCTATTTTGCAGAGCAAGACGCCAACTATTATTTGAATGGATTAAAGAGGTGGGAGCATCACTGGGAAAAGTGTATCGACTTAAAAGGACTCTGCTGCAAATTCCTATGGGAAATTTTCCTATGGGTTTATCTAACCATGGGTACCCGTGGTAAATTCAACTGGTCCCCATGGGAGGAGGCTCCTATCTTGCTGCAAATTCCCATGAGTTTTTTCATGGATTTCTATGGAGGACTATAAGATTTTGTAGGAATTTGTTTAGGTACCTATGGGATTTACGCAGCATGCATATATATAAGATAACATGGGAAATTTTTCTACAAGGTTTTACATGGAAACCTATGAAGTCCATGAAAAGAAGCTCCTATAAGATAGCATGGGAAAAAGAAGATTTTATTGCTGATAATCTGTGGATTTGAGCCTAAACGATGAAACCTTTCTGTTTTCTTGTAGATTTTGATGTGCTGAATCATTTGTGCAAATGTTTGTTTCAAACTGATGGGAAAGTATTAAAAATCGCATTTAAAGTGACATTTTTTATTTATGGCCCATAATTTGCATTTTTATCAATTTTTTACCAAGGAAAATGAGTAAAAATGTCAAAGATGGGCCATTTATAAATAAAAAATGTCACTTTCTGAATGAAATTTTGAATACTTTCTCATCAGTCCATTTTAAAATATACGTTTGCACGCACGATTTAGCACATCAAAAAGTACAAGAAGACATGCATAAAGAAAAGTTCCATAGTTTAGGTCAAAATCTATGTTTTACGCATCCTCCTCTATAGGGAGGTGTAAGATATACCACATACACATATATTTTGTAATGCTTGCTAAAGTTCCGATTAGGGGACCCCCTCCATGACCTTGACCTTGACATATATTGTCAAGGTCATGACCCTGAGTAACCTCCAACAGGTTTTAGCCAGCGCTCGTCCTTCGTTAAAAAGTTATTAACAAAAAAAGTTTTACTATATATCGCAAAAATTCTGTACTTTAAAATAAATACACACACATATGCACGCACACACACGGGGGGGACTTCTACCGACGGGGTGGGTGCGGGAGGGGGTGGGTCGTAGGCCCTTCCTGGTGGTACCTTCCTCCCCCT
>NW_017257492.1:8334-17036 GCF_001594055.1 Mycetomoellerius zeteki
TCCCCCTGCAAAAGGGCGCACGACTTCCACGCTTGTCAAACATTCACACGTACAAGTCTATTTATTCCTTGGTTTATTTTATTTACATTTAAGTAATGAAAAGGTCACTATTACGATGCAGGGGGAGAGCAGGGGTGAGAGTCGAAGGTGAGAGCCGTGCGCCCCTTTGCAGGGGGGGAAGGGGGGGGGATTCGAAGGTGAGAGTCGTGCGTCCCTTTGCAGAGGGAGGGGGGTGAGAGTCGAAGGTGAGATTCGCACGTCCCTCTGCAGGGGGTGAGGGGGGATGAGAGTCGAAGGTGAGAGTCAAGCACCCCTTTGCAGGGGGTGAGGGGGGATGAGAGTCGAAAGTGAGAGTCGGACGCCCCTTTGCAGGGGGGAAGGAGGTGAGAGTCGAAGGTCAAAGTTATCTAAACTATGTAAAGCAGAAGAATTAAAGAATTACTAATTTTAACTGTTAATAACTTTTTAACGAAGGACGAGCGACGGCTAAAACCTGTTGGAGGTTACTTAGGGTTATGACCTTGACAATATATGTCAAGGTCAAGGTCATTGGGGGGTCCCCTAATCGGAACTTTTACCAACTTCATGGACATGTTCTCTACATGTAGCTTTTCGGTGGTTATTTACTGGTTATTTGCTAATTAGCAATTCATATGGATAGTCTTAGCGAAATAATATTCTTACTAAAAATTATATCACATGAACGCAACGTAACTCTTAAAATTTAATACTGTCGTGGATATTTAAAATTTGTAAACGCAATAAACTATAAATTTCAGAAGAAAATCATTAGTTCGCTAAAAACAAATAGAAGAAAATTGCTGAATGCCCTTTTTGCCAATGTCTTCACTTTGGAGTTGTTTGGCGAGCCTCTGTACAGATCAATAATCACATATTATAAATATGAATATATAATATGAATACATTTAACATCATATTTGCCTGAATGTACAATATAAATCCAGTATAGGAGTTGGATATGATTTTTGAGACATGGGCTTGGAAATACAAATTTTTACTCAAATAGAACCTTATATTTTACGAAAAGGAAGGACAGAAATAACTTTCATTGAATGAATCGTTTTCAATTGAAGATATAGATACTTTGGAATTGGTATTCAGTTTTATAAGGTCTTCTTTCTCCACTTCCGCAAAAGTATTTTTCTCGGACTAATATTTATTTAATTATTCATTAATTTAATTTCAGATTAGAATTAGATCAGAAAATATAATGCAACTGAATAATAATATGTATACTTTTTTAAATTTAAAATAAGTTCATTTTTTGTTTTTTAACTTCAATTGCACTATGGTACGATTATAAATCGGACTGTAATTCTTGATCCCTCTAAATCAGTAAAAAACCTTATTCGGTTCAAATATGAGCCTTATAAAAAGGAAATTAATAATAATGAACAATATTACTCACTCTTTGGAGTCTTTGTAATCTTCGGTGTACTTCTGTTGAGATCGTTTATTTTCTCGGTAAATAAACGGTTTGAACTTGCTACAACTTTGGCCACGTTGCCCCGAAAATTTTCGTCTTTCAGAAGTCTCTTTGATCATAATGATTTAAAATTAAACAGTTAATTAAGTACAATTAGATAAATTATCTAATTCTTTGAAATGTCATTGCTTTAATAAGAGTCTCAACATTGACAAGAAAATATTGTTATATACAATTTTGAACAAACTAAATGCATTATACATCTACTCACATCTCATGATCATTTTGTTTGGTGTTAGAAGTTTCCGTGGTGACCAGTCTTGCAACTGTCCTGCGGTACTGATGTTTATGCAACAGTTTTTTGGTGTCCTCTCTCACCAGATTGCTTGCGCGAGATCCTTATAAAAGATATTGCTATTGGTCCTGTTTTGGAGCGCATCCCAAACCTCTTTCCTAATCTTTATATCTTCACCTAAGTCAACCTGCAAAATTTATGTTAAATTGTAGAAATCACGGAAATATTACAGAAATAAAAGTGCATAAATGGCATTTGAACCGTTCATTCAAAGAAAGACGACCTAAGTCGACTTAAGTCTTGTATACATATAATATACATAAGAGGATCGTCTGAAAAGTTTTGAGCCTAACATAAAAACAAGTATTTTTTCGGTCAAATTCAATTTTATTTTTCCACATAGTTTCTTTTTAAATCGATACATTTTTTCCAGCAATGCTCCCACCCTTTTAATCCATTCAAATAATACTGAGTGTCTTGCTTTGCAAAATAGGCGTCTATGGATGCGATGACCTCCTCGTTCGATGAAAATTTCTGTCCTCCGAGCCAAACTTTGAGCCTAGGAAACAGAAAAAAGTCGCTGGGGGCCAGATCTGGTGAATACGGTGGATGGTCAATTAATTCGAACTGCAATTCGTGAATTTTTGCCATAGCGACCGCCGAAGTGTGAGACGGTGCGTTATCTTGATGGAACAGCACTTTCTTCTCTTTCAAATGCGGTCATTTTTTCTCAATTTCTGCCTTCAGCTTGTCAAGCAATGATGCGTAGTACGTTCCTGTTATTATTTTACCTTTTTCAAGATAGTCGATCAACACAATTCCCATGACTGTCCCAAAAAACAGTCGCCATCACCTTTCCCGCCGATAAAACCGTCTTCGCTTTCTTCGGAGCAGGTTCACCCTTCGCAGTCCACTGTTTTGATTGTTCTTTCGTTTCAGGAGTGAAGTAGTGGATCCAAGTTTCATCAACCGTTATTAATCGACGCAAAAAATCCGAATCGTTTCGCTTAAACCGCTCCAACAGGGCCTTAGAAATGTTCATTCGAATGCGTTTTTGATCCAGAGTGAGCAAGCGCGGCACCCAACGCGCGGTTAACTTACGCATGCCTAATTCTTCAGTCAATATATGACAAACACGTTCTTTTGATATGCCAACAGCCTCTGCTATCTCCCTAACCTTAATTCGACGGTTGTCCATTATCATTTGATGAATTTCTTCGATGTTATCGGTGGTGGTCGCAGTTGTTGGCCGTCCCGAACGCTCATCATCAGCTAAGCTGGTACGACCACGTTTAAATTCAGTTACCCATCTTTTCACGGTGGCAAATGATGGGGCAGAGTCTCCGTAAACAGCGTCCAACTCGGCTTTAATTTGCGTAGACGTATTGCCTTTCAAATGCAAAAATTTAATTAAAGCACGATATTCAATTTTTTCCATTTTTACAAAATGACACAAATGATTGTCAAACAAGAACTGAACGCCACGCCAAAGTGGCCACACTTGTCACAGATATCTTTCGTAAGTATCACGATTATAATACCAGAATGGCTTTGACGAGTAACGCCATCTTTATGATGAGGCTCAAAACTTTTCAGACGACCCTCGTATAATTTAATAACAATATTATAATATACTCGTATATTATATTTTACATATTATAATTCAGGAAATGAATATTAGTTTATCTTTAGTCGCCCAAAGCTTAAATCGATCGCGCGTTCGAATGAACGACTGATTTAGTAATCAAATACATTTTATATCATGTTTATATACATATTATACAACACATATACGAACAATAATACACATATATATGTATATTGTTCTCCTTTACTTAATTTACCTGATCCTCGTGTCCATCACGCCTTTTTGTTGTCTCATTTATCACTATTTTATTCTCTTCTTTCATTTTCATATTATTCTCTTCTTCAACTTCAACCTGAAATGCAATTTCTACATTCTTCTTTTTACCATCAAGTTTGTACTTTTCTGCAGACTTGTCTTGGATACCTGAAATAAATAGAAGTAAAACATATGTATTATTCAATGTGAAAAGTAAATTGAATATACACATACATCTCGAGCGCGTGAATTAAAGTTAATACATATTCGTATTTGAATTGTCAGACATACTGCCGCGAACATAGTTCTCAGGCTTACTTATAGCTAAAAGATTCAGATAAAATATAATTAATTTTATATAAGAATAAATAAATGCTTCAGTTTATTATGTAGATGTTATAAAAAAGCTTAAAATATTATTTTTGTTTTAATTATTAGATATGGTGAAATAATAAAAGTTTCATTTGAATATAATTCATAAAAAAAGATAATTAATAAAATACGCATACATACCGGAATCATCAATATGTCGTATCTTCCTCTTATAGCTTTCGGATGACATGCTTTTTTGTCTGAAGATGAAGTTACATTTTACTATAGTTAAAGGCACATTAGTGTGAAAACATGAAAATGAAAATTATATAGGTATAATATAATATACACTCTACTCACAAAATATACGAATGAATTTACGTTTAAAATGCCATTATAACATACCGTTTGAATCAGGTAGGTGTTTACTGCCTTTGAACAAATTATATTTCTTTTTAAGAGCATAATTTTCATGCATTAACTCTTCGATCTGTTTTTCAAGATTTTTTGAACTTCTAGACTTATTCTTAGTATTATCCTTTGCCAGTTTGATTATATCCTGTCTTTTTTTTTCCAAAGTTTGTTTTGTCAGGTCTGTACTGGTCTTCTTCGATGCAAAAAGTTATTCCTAAAGTAATATAAATAAAATATAAGCGATAAAGTTAAGAATTTGCCACTTTAATAATAATTATAATCACATTTTTTGCGATAAATACACATAATAAATGTTCTTAATAATAAGCGACACATTATATATATTTATAATACATAAATATGTTTACTTTTTGCGTTTTTTTCTTTATATTCTGATTCACATTTTTTTCGTCTTCCGATTCATCGGATGAAGTACATTACGGTACTTACATTTCGGTCCAAGGGACTAATTTCAAGCGCTCAGTTGATTCTTTTCTGAATGTCATTCTTGCTTTCTGCAATTAATAAATATGCACCGTGTAATTAACTAAAAGCTCAATTTTTTGAAAATCTAAACTATTGTAGAACGTACTGAAATTTATTTCCATTATTTAGTATAATGTAACTAACAATAAGTCTTATCAAATTTAAAATGTTTCCATCGAGAGGTTTTCACTTTCAAGGTGATGCAATAATTAATACTATCGTAAATTGAATTAAGTAACGGTCAATAATCGAGCTACAAATTTATTTCTTATATATACCATATGTATATGTACATAAAAAATACTTCCTGAGAATATTATTTGAGCGGGATAGTATTTGTTTTTTCTATCATCAGCATTGTCAGAATTTTCATGTGATGAGACTATTTTTTCCGCTTTTCCAATAGACGCTGTACATCTTTTTTTTTTTTATCAAAATCAAGGATATTGTTCGGATGAAAATTTTTAATATCCTCGACAGGCACGGTCAAACAATCCAATTGTTTATCCGATTTGGAGGGGATGTATGCAAACGAGACCGCCATTTTCATCTTTTGAAATAGAAAAAAATGCATGCAATATATTCTTTTTTTCCGTGTATTACTTTTTGACATGGTAAACAAATGTAAAAGGTAAAAAGATAGTTTTTCGGTTTTTTTTTTAATCACATATAATTGATACGAAATCTCGATTGCGACGGCATATATGTTAATTTTATACCGTAAAAAATTACCTCCTGCGAGCGACACGAACACGGAGCACAAAAATGTTCCGAGATTCTTTTATCGTCTCGTGCAGTTGTTGATCGAGTTGTTGAGCTTCCTAAATAGATTCATACAAAAAATAACAGCTGAAAGTGGTTGATCATTGGAAAAGTTTGGGGAAATACACGAGACACGGTTGATTTGGAGCAAGGCATTTGGATCAGTAAGACGAGAATTAATGGCGACTGGTGGGATGACATTGATGACAAAAACCGCCAGGAACGACGGAAGTCGAAAATTATGGCGGGATCGTACTATCGCAGCCATATATTGCAGATTGGCGCGTCCCAATGCCGAAATCACTGTTTGTTACGCCTGCGTTATATATATAATATTATATTATTCATTTATATGTGATTACATAATAAGAATGCAAAAATGAATAACGATGCTTTATAAGAATAAAAATGCAAGTGAAAATATGGTGAACACGCCTCTGGAAGTTTTTCGCCATTATACTTCTTATTATATATTCAACTGTGATTGATCGAGAATGCGTGTTTCCCGCATTGATAAAAATTGGAGTTTCAGCGTTTTTATACAATAATAATGAAATAATATTAACAAATCAGTATATATTATATGTTTTTCGTAAATATTGCATATAAAATTTGCATATAAGTTGCTTTTAGATATTATTCGTACTTATGACATAACTTGCATGAAATAACCTTGAAATTCATCAAGGTTCATTGAGTGATTATTTGACATTTATTCTTTGAGAGAAAACTCCGTGAAATTATACTGTTATAAAACTTCTTTACCTCTTTTTTATATTCTCAAACTAATAGCCCTTACGGAAAAACGCATTTTTGCAGTTGCGAAAAATACATATTGCGAATTGATTAGGTTCTAGGTTAGAAGTTTCAGCTATTGATCGATGAAAAACGGTCTAATGTTAAACAATATTATGTTATACAATTTTATTTTTAGTCTTTTCAACACTATTCTGCCTTAATATTTTAATATAATGCTATCCTTTTTAAAAAAAAACTGAGCAAAACTTTATATTGAGAGTACAAAAATGATAAAATTATAATTATTTACCCTGTTTTTTCTGTTTCTTCAGTAATTATTCCAATAAGTAAAGATTGGATATTAATTGAATTTTACTCATTTTCTTGCTTTTTAATCATTGAAATCTTACTATTGGCGATAAAACATTTTGCTAAGTTAATAATTGTTAATATGGCTCAATTAGAATAAATCAATAAATAAAAGAAGGGCAACGAGCCAATTATACTGTAAGATATTTAATAATCGTACATATACAAACGTTTCGACACCGATCGGGTCATTTTCAATGTAAAACAACAAAACATTATTACATAAATTATCGGAAATTTTCGGTCACATTATAATGTCCACTGTGTGGTCCATATTTAAAATATCTTAAAGGTGATCTCATCTCACCTTTCACAATTCTTAAATTGTCTTAATGATGTAAGTTAGACGCCGAGAAGAAAACGCAATTAACAAAGTTATGTTTAATAAAAAGTAAGCCATAATACTGTTGGATATACCCTCGACGATGTACAGCGACGTTAACGTATAAATATGGACCGCATACTGGACATTATAATGTGACCGAAAATTTCCGATAATTCATGTAATAATGTTTTGTTGTTTTACATTGAAAATGACCCGATCGGTGTCGAAACGTTTGTATATGTACGATTATTAAATATCTTACAGTATAATTGGCTCGTTGCCCTTCTTTTATTTATAGATTTTGCTAAGTGTTGTAAATATCTATTAATTTAATTAACTTCAGGTTTTATGATATGTCATTATGACCTCACAAAGTTACAAAAATTGGCTGAATCCAGCTTCAGAAATCGAAATACCGAGAACTACATTACGTGATCATCAATTATATCGCTCACTCAATGATGAAACTGGAAATGTACTTGCTTTGAATCAAGAGAATCTTGATGTGTTACTGGTATGAAATGAACAGCAAACAGATGATAATCGGATGGATAATAATGTTGATATAAATCAAGTGAATGCAAATAACCAGATGGATGAAACTGATGAGTTCGTACATCATTTGGAAAATAAGCAACGAGTAATTATTATATATATATATTATGATTATACTATATAATAAATATATTACACAACCATAAATTGAGTAACTGTATATTTTTATATTTGTTGCGTTACTTTTAAAATCTTGTGTATTAGCGAAAAATCATTGTACACAAATAAATCAAGAATACATAATCTTTTAAGTTGGCATAGTAAAGTATTTCTAAAACAATGCATGCTCGGAAAAAACTTTTCAAACAAAAGTTATTTGATTTCAGAGGGCAAATACAATGACATTTTTTACTTTTCAATAAGAGGACTTTTCCGAGATCACATTTGAAGGTTTTTTTAAACAAGGAAAATTGAGTGTGCGGAGTCAGATAAAAAAATGTTTGGGAATTGTTTTCGAACGTATATTTTGCTTAAAAAATATAGGTTTCTAATTGAAAAAATAAAGTTGATCTTCAAATAGTCTCAATAATCAAAACATCCATCTATTGAAAAATGAAAATTGCCATTTTTTACTCTTTAAAATCAAACAACTTTTATTTCAAAATTTTTTTCGAAAAAGCGTTGTTTTGAATTATTATCAACTTAAAAAACTCATCCTGTGTAATTCAAAAGTGTATACATATACAGAATGTCCCATTTTAAATGATTCAGCCAAATATCTCGAAAACTAAACCCAGTAGACAAAAATGTTTCAGACAAAAGTTATTTGACTCGAAGGGGGACATAAGATGGTGCCATCGATTTGACCTTGAATAGTCCTCTGAAGGTCACGTAAAGGTCACCTTTAATTTTTTAAATGGAACCCCTTATTTCTCATTGCACATTCTTACAGCTCATCTCGAGAGCTTTCCAAAACACTATAATTAAGTTACTTTTCGTTAAGTACTAGTTAAGTTATAACAGTGAAAAGGAATAAATATCATCTAAACTTTTAGGGAATAAATATTAATAATAATATTATAAGATTGAAAGACCGCTAATGTTAAACATAATAATATTAAATTAAGAAGCGCCATAACGGTCAGAACGTTAAGATGTTGAACTATTGTAAATTCATTTAAATGAATTAATTTCAGAAATGATAATTGCGTGCCGA
>NW_017257492.1:19091-20343 GCF_001594055.1 Mycetomoellerius zeteki
AAAACACAATTAATAATAGAAATTAAAATGCCTTTAACGGTCGAAGCTAGATCTATAATGCTTTAAATAATTCAATGTGAATTATATATGTACATTGAATTATTTAAAGCACTATAGATCTAGCTTCGACCGTTAAAGGCATTTTAATTTCTATTATTAATTGTGTTTCTCACATAGCACGGTCTTTAAAAATGTTTAATTTGGTTTATTTACGTCGCCTGAAATAGACGTTTCATACACATACCAAAATTTGCGAGAAATATTACTAAGGCCTCGGTGGTCTAACTGGTAAGGACGCTCACACGGAATGTAAGAGATCCGGGTTCGACTCCCGGCCGAGGTAATATTTTTCGCAATAAATTTATTTACAGTTTTTCAGCACAGTAACATCTTGCTAATATGATGCCTGATTGTGCATCAAAAATTAGTTCGTTTCGTGATATTATTCCAGTAGTTTAATTGCGTTTATATGTCCGGAAAATCAATTCGGCGCGCAGTTTGAAGGACTACAAATATGGTATATATGCAAGTACAGATATACAATAGTATATATATAATTCACATTGAATTATTTAAAGCATTATAGATCTAGCTTCGACCGTTAAAGGCATTTTAATTTCTATTATTAATTGTGTTTCTCACATAGCACGGTCTTTGAAAATTTTGAAACTTTTATATTTATGAATTTAACGTACAAAAATTTATTATTAAAATATTAAATTGTGTAAAGTAATTACACAGTGATAATCATAGCACATACAACCATTTATTTTATTAAGAACCCTATTTCTATAATTCATAAAGAAATAAATAACATTTTTAGAAATATTAATATTTATTCCCTAAAGTTTAGATGATATTTATTCCTTTTCACTGTTATAATTTAACTAGTACTTAACGAAAAGTAACTTAATTATAGTGTTTTGGAAAGCTCTCGAGATGAGCTGTAAGAATGTACAATGAGAAATAAGAGGTTCCATTTAAAAAATTAAAGGTGACCTTCACATGATCTTCAGAGGACTATCCAAGGTCAAATCGATGGCACCATCTTATGTCCTCCTTCGAGTCAAACAACTTTTGTCTGAAACATTTTTGTCTACTGAGTTTAGTTTTCGAGATATTTGGCAGATCATTTAAAATGGGACACGCTGTATTTATATATACAGGGTGTTTCCAAATTAAATGGCAAAACTTCGGGAGCGTGTAGAGGAGTAAAAAACTAAGAAAAAAAGTCCTATAGACATATGCTCGT
>NW_017257492.1:22283-78559 GCF_001594055.1 Mycetomoellerius zeteki
CACACACACACACACACACACACACACACACACACAGAGCTTAAACTTTTTTGAAGAAAATAACGCTGACGAGATTAATGACGAATTAGATAATAATAATGCACGAGTAAATACGCCTTTTATTTATGATTTTCTTGAAAGTAATATTTTACGAGACGAGAATCTAATGGCTCCGATTGTTCAGCCTGTCAATGTTAGTAAAGGGGAGATTTTAATGATGATACTGCAATATAGCATACGACATAATTTATCGCAAATTGCGACATCAGAACTTTTCGCACTTGTAAACGCTATATTTGCTGGTCCGATATTTCAGAGCTCGCGGTATTTATGAGCGTAATAGAGAAATTGTTCAATTCATCTGGACAAATAAACTTTCATGCAATTTATTCGTATTGCCAAGCATACATAGAAAAGTTTTCTAAATCTCTACATGATATTTATTGTGTTTCATGTGCGAAACTTATTAGTGCAAATAGCTTTCGAAATAATTTCTTTATAACAATAGATGTATCATCAACTGTCTTAAAATTACTAGAAAAACATGATATTTATTATGATAATATAATACGATGCGAAAGAACATCTGGCAATATTGAAACGATACGTGACATTTACGATGGGAAAATGTACCGAGATTTTGTGAATTCTTTGAAACCAAGTGATAGATATTTATATGCAATTGCCGTTTTTAATACGGATGGTGTTCCTGTATTTCAAGGCTCTAAATGTTCTATATGACCTGGTGTCCAAATGATTATAAATGAACTACCACCGCAAAGTAGACTGGACAATCGAATAATATATGGCTTGTGGTTTAGAAAATCTAAACCATTGATATGAATGCTTTCTGTAATCCAATCGTGGAAGAACTGAATGTCTATTTGAATAAAGGAATATGTTGCAAAATAATGGGCGAAAATCGAATAATTAAACTATTCGCGATATGGTGCTGTGTTGATTGCGTTGCACGTGCTCCTTTACAAGGACTAACTCAATTCAATGGTTTCTACGGTTGTAATTGGTGTTTATATCCCGGCGAGAGTATATCCGGCACAGTGAAATATACTTTACAACATCAGGAATTGCAGGAAAGGAACAATTTGGAACATATACAAAACATGCAATTTGTATGCGATAACGATAAATCTATCAAAGGAGTTAAATCTGTGTCATATTTAATTAATCTTTTTCAGTTCGACATGGTGTCAGGTTTCGTCCCGGATTATATACATTGCACACTGTTGGGAGTAGCTCGACAATTTGCCGAAATTTGATTTGGCAGCGAAAGGTTCATAAATCAGCGAAAAAGTGATGATATATCGAAAACATTATTACGTATTAAATTTCTACGACAGGTAGCTTATCTTCCAAGACCAATAACTGAACGACATTATTTGAAAGCTCGCGAATGGGAAAACTGGGTACTATTTTATAGTTGTCCGCTATTACATGGAAATCTCGAACAAAAATTGATTAATCATTGGTCTTTATTCGTTCATGCATTGCACATTTTGCTGTCGGATACTATTATTTTAGTTGATTTATGAAGTTGATGCACTATTATGTGAATTTGTATCCTATGTCCAAATATATTATGGTAAATCAGCAATGACATATAACATACATCAGCTTTTACATATAGCTAAATGTGTAAACAACTGGTGGCCTTTATGGTCATGTTCAGCTTTCCCATTTGAAACTGAAAACGGAAGACTCATAAGGGTTAGGGTAACTCCGGTATATACGCCGCACCTATCAAAAACTTAATTTATTAAGTATTATTTACTATGTTTATGGTAAACGAACTATATCAGTAAAAATTTTGTACTGTCTACTACTACGAAAAAAATATTAGAAATCCGAAATATTTATTTTTCATATTAAAAAATAAACTTTTTGAAACCTTTGTATTTTTGCCGCATATCTTATAGGGGTGGGATATATGGCTACTCATAGGGGGAAAGGGGGTATGTATGGCTCATGAAAAATTTACAAATAATGCAAACATGCTTAATAATACAAACATGTTTTACTATTCCACTACACGTATGTATCACGAAATAACTACTAAGTCTTTTACACGTCCTACATTAATCATTTTATGTAGATTATAACTTATGAGCATTACTTATTACAGTGACGATCGATTCAACTCACAATAAATTCATTAATATTAACAGTAAGAAGTTGAAATCATAACACAATACTAATATAACATAAAGGCATGTAACAGAGTAGTTACGGGAAAATTACCCCCACTCTTTCTATTTTTTCTGACTTCTGCGGCGTAAATCCCAGCGCGGCGTATTTGCCGGAGTTACCCTATACAAAATGCAAAAGGCATCCCTTATCAAATCTGTAGGAGTATTTTATTTCGCAAAGCAGTTGAACTGGTTAGTATCGCTGTCCTGTCAAAAAGCAAACCAGCGGTTAATAATTTTTATATGCAATTAACTAACAAAGTACCAGCGAATTATAAATACGAGGATACTCGATATTTCGGCAGGCCTACTTTCCTTACCTCGGATGTAATTCTAGATAACCAGAACTTGCGTAATGCTATGCGTTACACCAAAGTAGTGAAAGATAGATGGTTATACATGTCTGCACTCCAGAAAAATGCGTGATCCGATGATTCCTTTGCTCGTTTAAATGACAAAAATTTTGTTCACATCATACGCACCGACCTTATTGCAGAAATCATCTGTTTACATACGAGCGCATAAATAATATATGCGAAACTACCACCTTGATCAAAAAGTTCCCGGAATTACCACCAGGTGATGCTCTGAGTCAGCTGATTTGAGTTCTGTTTTTTGGTTAGGTTGCCACATCTATCATTGACATTTCCACCAAATTTTATCGCCATAGCTTGACATTTGTAAAAGTTACGCCGTCTTGAGTACATCTACTTCTGCACGGTTTTCGATTTTTCCATTACCTCCTTTCGGCTTAAAACGCGTTCCTCGTAATGGTTTTTTGACTCGATCGAACAGAAAAAAATCGCAGGGAGCCATATTGGATGAATTCGATGGCTGTTGGATGGTATTCGTTTCGTTCTTGGTCAAAAATTCACGGATGTTGCAAATTCAACTCCATTTTTAAAACTGTAAAAAATCGAAAACCGTGCAGAGGTAGATGTACTCAAGATGGCGTAACTTTTACAAATGTCAAGCTATGGCGATAAAATTTGATGGAAATGTCAATGATAGATGTGGCAACCTAACCAAAAAAACAGAACTCAAATCAGCTGACTCAGAGCATCACCTGATGATAATTCCGGGAACTTTTTGATCAAGGTGGTATACCTGTTGCGGATATAAAAACAATTTGCGTTAATATGTGGAAATAAATGAACACAAAAAATACATATCACTATGTGTAAATTTGTATCACTATTAACGACGTGTCTACTCCACCTCTAAAAAACGAGATTATTACAATTCAGAATTTTTTTATCACTATTCAAATTCAATATACCATACATATTTCGTTATTCTAAAGAAACTTCTCTTTCCAGTGCCATATTGTTAATTATTAAAAGTGTTTATATATACAGTGAGAGCAAAAAATATTCGTACAAGGAAATTTGTTATAAAAAAAGTCTTATTTATAGAAAATAAGTCTTAATTAGCAATTTTATACAATGAATACATTCTGTTCTAACAAATGTGCTTCGTATGTATTCCTGATTTTAGAAGCTAAACTTCTGGACTGTATGAATACTTTTTGAGCATCCAAACAATACAATTTTTAATTTTCACTTATTTTTTAGATGATATATTTTCTATAATTAGTATTCATCTTTTTGGTATGTATAATTTTAAGAAACATACAGTCTATTTTAATCTTTGTGAATAAAATGTTAATTATCCAACATGAAATGATCGTCAATTAAATGTCGAATCGACGTCAATTGAAATCATCGTATCGATTCGACATCAATTCGATGACTCATTTCTCGTTGGATAATATTTACTTTTTAAAAATAAAGTTTTTTTAAAAAATATTTTCTCTGTGTACGAATACTTTTTGTACTCACTGTATATGTATATGTTCTTTATATATAAATATGATCTTTAATTATAAGCAGCGCAGAATTAATATAACAAATATCCTATATATAATTGTAAGTATATTTACTTCTATTAAGTAAACAAATAAACATTTATGAAGTATTTCTTTTCTTTCTCTTATGTGAGTAAGGCCCGATTGCATCAACATTACTTTGACTTTGAGCGAGGCGTATAACTCTCTCTCTCTCTCTCTCTCTCTCTCTCTCTCAAGCCGACCGAGAGAGAGGAAGAGAGTTTTAAACTTTTACTTAAAATCAAAATAACGGATGCAATCGGACCTAAATGATATACAGGATGTCCCATATTTGGGACTATTTTCGTATAAAATTCAGATAAAATAGACTAAACTGACTTGTGAGTCGAAAAACTCTGTATCATTTTGCAATTTTCACAATAGTTAACGAGATATTATTTTCTAAAGATTGTCGAATAAGCGGGTAAATCGATGCATAAGACAACTTTAAGATATTTTTCGAAATTCTTTAACATATTTTAAAGATGTTTTTCAAAGAACTTTTAAAGATATCTTAAAGTTGTCTCATGCGTCGATTTTAGACATTCTGCTCATTGGGTAACAATTGCGAAAATTGCAAAATGATAGAGGATCTTTCGGTTCAGTTTAATCCGCTCTATCTGCATACGAAAATAGTTTCAAATATTTTGAGACACCCTGTATATAGTCCCAAAATAGTCACAAATATTCTGAGACATCTTGTAGTTCCTATAATATACATATTTGAGTGTGTATACAAAATGCTGTAACAGCCGACTGGTGTAATTCCACGTGAAAATCTAAGATAATTTTTCCATTACTCCAAAAATTGAAGGTCATATGTGATAAACAAGATGCGTTTGGTGACCCAAAAAAGTTATATGAGTATATTATTTTTCTTATGACAATCAGGATTTTTTTTCACCCGACGTGGAACGTACCTCGTTTATTAATTAATTATTATCGTGGCTTCCAGTTTTTAAGAGTTATGAATTATTCTCTCAAGTTAGTATAGGTACCCATAGGAATGCGGAAGAGATGCCTATGGGAATTAAAGGCCTATAGGATACATTTTGTATAGGAACGTATAGGAACATGTAGGTGCACATAGGACAGAGATGTGTATATATCATTATCCTATGGTAGCCTATAGGCACTTTCAGTTCCCATGGGATATCTTCCCACTGTCTTACGTACGTCTACATGTTACTATATGTCAAACTGTGATATCCTACAGATCCTTTTAGTTCTCATGAAGCATCTGTCCACATTCCTGTGGGTACCTATTGCATTCCTATGGATGTCCTACGTATACCCTATAGGTAACTACACAAGCTCTTACAGAATCTTATAGTCCTCTATAGGAACCTATGAAAAAACCCATGGGAATTTGCAGCAGGGGAGACTATGTTGAAAAATAAAACTGAATTTTTATCGAAAAAGTACTTGTTTCTATGTTAGGTTCAAAACTTTCCAGACTTTCTTCGTATATGAATTTTATTATTAAAAATTGCTAAAAAGGAGCTAACTACTTTGTGTAAATTTCAACTGAATACTCTATTACTACCTATTCAATAAATACGTAAAATACTAGATTTATCTTATGCAGACCTGTTTATAACATTAATAAAAAAAATTAATTAATGTATAGATAATTTATTGATAGACATTGAGATATTACGTATAAATTGAGATTTGAGGGAAATATAAAAAAATAGAGAAAATTAATTTATTTTAGAGGAAAATTTATTAAAAGGAAGATATAACATAAAAATTGTACAAATTAATACACGATAAAATGTCGATAATGTAAATTAACTGAATACTCGTATATATAAAAAATTTTGTTATATATCTATTAGATACTCTTTCACTATTTTACATCGTCCAACATGTAAAATTAAAAATAAAAAGAGCACATTTCTATTGTAATTATTTGAATAAAAAATTGTAAGAAAAATTTACAATAGGAACGTAATTCGATTCTAATGAGTTCGCACAATATGAATGTGTACTTCATTGTATATTCAAGTATATATGAACGATGTATTTTTTAAAATTATAATACATGGTCTTACTTTTTCTTGTAAATTAATATTTAAACACTGAACCAACTACCGATTCATAAAGTAACAGGAATTTCGAGGCAAAAATTTGTCCCGTTCTCTTGCTATTATAATAATTATAAATATATACAATACCAAATAATACAATAATTAATATAATACAAACGCATTGCGTGTGATCGCATAACGTATGCAACAATTCATACATCATATTGATATTACGCATGTTACTAATGCATAAAACGTAACATAAGAAATAAATTTAAGATATTAACAATAGCACTTGGTTGAAAGATTCATTTTCCAAGAATATTGTTCGGATTTGTATGTGTATACATAATACATATATAGAACTGTATTCGCATCTATATAAAATATTCATATTCGATTTAGTGCGACATACATTATATAATAAAATATAGACAGCTATAGATAAGATAATAAAAGCTTGATACATTAAAATATATTTTATTAACAATTCGCAATTCTATGAAAGATCCTATAAATATCCATTCTTCATAAATTTGTTTTATATGTGGTATACAAGAATAATATAAAATGTTATCTACAAAATTGTAGCTTTATAAACATGTCTTAAATTTTGTAATAGCTATCTTTAGTTTTTAAATCTGTCTGCTTCTCGGATTCGAGTCTATATCTATTTTAATCAGAGTCTGATAGTGTTGACGTATAAAATGGAAGATCAAAAATGCTCGAAATTTTTAATTTCCTAGCACTTGATATGAATTAATAAGATTTGTCTGTTATTAGAAAAATTGTACGTTTAACATGTAGATGATTTTGAACTTATATTAAAGAAAATGCGAAATATTGGATGCGAATACGGTTTGCAATTTATTTCAGCTTGGATTACCTTTGGCTTTTTGTTATCTTTCTAGACAGCTGTAAACAGATATAATTCACTGCTACTTACAGCCGAATCTCCATATTCTTAAGCTTTTTCTTACCATTTTATACAGGGTGTTTGGAATTTGAATGTCAAAACTTCGGGAGCGTGTAGGGGATCGATAAACTAAGAAAAAAAGTTCTGTGAGATATGCTCGTTTTTGGTTTGTTTTGAAGAAAATCGCAAAAAATACAAAACGTAATTTTCATTTTTGTACTTTCTCATTACTTATTCACGTTGTATTTATTCACTTCCTTGATGTAGATATTGTTCAAAATGTTGACCTCTTGCAGCAATGCAAGCAGTGCATCTAGTACCAACAGCTCGTGTTGTAGCCAAACACTGATTTGATGATATTTGGTGCACTACAGCCTCGATTCGATTTTTCAATTGTTCTCTTGAGTTGATTGACAACGAATAAACTTCCTGCTTCAGGGTTCCCTACGCAAAGTCCAGTGGTATTAAATCAGGTGATCGGTCAAGATATGACTCCTCCAAGTCCAATCGGTCCAATCCATCGTACGCGGCGTATTGTGACAGGAGTAATTCACTCGATGACTTCTGATGAGTAACTGACGAATTTACAGGAAAAAGACAGAAATGTAAAAAAGTTTTCACCTGAAAACGAAATTATTATTATTGTTTTCCTGCACGATTTCAGCGACTATAATACTTCAGAGCCAGTACGAGAACGAAACAACGTTTTATCTTTTTTGAAATTTTCTCCAAAATGAAGCAAAAACGAGCATATCTTTACAAGACATTTTTTTTAATTTATCGATCCCCTACACAAAAAAAACATTTAAATTCCAAACACCTTGTATATTTGTTACCTATATTTATATTTGTATGTAATCATACACATAATCATACGTAGAGTAAGGAAATGAATAAAATACAATTGAAAAGCACAGTAGAGGTGTGCGAATCAAATATTTGTAAGATTGAATCGAATCGAATCGAATCTATAACAACATGTTCGAAAACGGATCAAATCGAATCTGAAATCTTTACGCCGAATCGAATCGAATCGAATTCTTTTCATTCGCAAACGAATCGAATTCGAATCAAATTTTCACATACTGACAGATAATTGTTGTGCTACATTTGTACCATTATTTCAGTTTCATTTACTTTGCAAACAAAATGAATAGCATTTTAAAAAATGAATAGCATTTTCTTCGCAAAGTAAGCCAATAAGCGCACGCACTTACACGAAGATTGACAAGCGCTGATACAAAATTGGTCGCAGGAGATAGCGACCAGAGAAAGAAAGAGAGAGAGGGGGGGAGAGGGAGAGAAAGAGAGGAGAGTCGCATAAATAAACATATAAAATAGTCGAGTGATTCGAAATTTCGAACTATTCGGTTTCGAATCTCTCAGATCGAATCGAATCCACAGTGGATTTGATTCGATTTGATTCGAATTCGAACTAATTCGCACACCTCTAAAACACAGGCAACAGGGAATAGCAGATTTCAACTTATTGTTATATCAGAAACTTATTGTTATATCAGATTATTATATCAGAAACTGTGGAGTGACACAAATTGATACAAATATCATTCTATCTTTCCTCGATGAGTAACAAAGACAAAACGACACTTATATTGATTTGTGTCTTTAAATGGAAAATACGATACCGTGTATACTAAAATATACGATTTCTGATTTGAAATCTGTTATTCTTGTACGTTGTATTCTGTACGTTTCTGTTTGTGTTTCAGGCTTACACGTAAATGACTTCATTTTTTTTTAATATGCTATTAGAGTAAGGCCATTAGACGAAAAATGTTAAGAATAAGAAGTTTGGTCCCGACGTATTAAGAATACAGAGATTGGAGTATTTTTAATCGGATAGATACTGAGCCAGTTATTTTATCAGGATCCAACTTTAGTAGTAAACGTTGAAAACATTGCCTTAAAATATACAAGATGTTGATAAACTCATTTGCTGATAAGCTATTTCATAGAGAATGGAAAGATACTTCTTAAAAGTAACAAGTTATAGTTACTCGTTACCGAGTAGAAAAAATAACAAGTTATCGTTACCAATTTTTAAAAGTAACTCGTTACAGTTACCGTTACTTCAGAAAATAATTTTACGTTACTTTTTCGTTACTTTTTTAAAATCGACGACCATCTATCACGGCGGACAAGTGCCTAGGGGCTTTCTAATCTCAAGCGCTATGAGTGGCTTATGTCCAATCAAACCGTATCTAATCGTGTGCAAAGTAACGATAAAAGTAATTATGAAATTCGTTACCGTTACCAAAAAACGTAACTACGTTACCGTTATAATTAACAAAAAAAAATAACGCAGTTACTAGTAAAGTTATCAAAAAAGTAACTTATAACTGTAACTTCGTTACAAATAACGAGTTACTTCCATTCCCTGCTATTTCAATATTAATCAGTTAAATCATTGATTTAAAAAGATTTTTTAATCTATACTCGTACATATGTGTGCATCAGCGAAGAAAATTCTCGGGTTAAAAAAAAATAGTTAAAGTAACGGATTCTTTCTTCTGGAATGTTACAAGTTTTCGAACTAGTAATGTGTATAATCTGTGTATATAGATTACTTTATGTAGATATCATTTCAGTACATGTGAAAGATTTATTTTTAAAAATTTTGAAAAAATAATATTCTCGGTAATTATTCAGAATAAGGGAGACAGCTCCGATGACTTTGATCTTGACATATGTTATCAAGGTCATGACCCTGAGTGACCTTCAATAAGTTTTAGCCGTCGCTTGTCCTTCGTTAAAAAGTTATGAACAAAAAAAGTTTCGAAAATAACGTCTTATTTCTGCTACATATACTATACAATATTAACTACTATTCTGTACACATGCTTTGATTTTCCATGCGAAGCGACTGTCACCCCCTCTCTCCCCTGCAAAGGGGCGTACGACTCTCACCCCCTCGTAATATTGATAGTGTATGATCAGTATAATTTCAAAAATGAAAACAAACACATTCTATATATTTGTTCTGCCCCGAGGCAGGGAGGAGGAGAGGTGAGGGAGTGAGAGTCGCTTCGCGTAGAAAATCGAAACCCGTATAACAGTATGATTATGGAAGTTGTACATCCCTTTGCAGGGGGGAGGGGAGATGAGAGTCGAGCGCCCCTTTGCAGGGAGGGGGGGGGGGGGGTGAGAGTTGAAGGCGAAAGTCGTGCGCCCCTTGGGGAGGGAAGTCGAAGGTGCAAGTCATGCGCCCCTTTCCAGGGGGGAGGAGGGGGTGAGAGTCAAAGGTGAGGTCGTGTGCCCCTTTGCAGGGGAGAGAGGGGGGTGAGAGTCGTCAAGATCATGTTCCTGAAAGACCTCCAGCATCTCCAGTTTTATGCAACTTTCACCCTCGACTCTCAGCCCCCTCCCCTCCTGCAAAGCAGCGCACGACTCTCACCCCTGCAATGGGGCACACGACCTCACCTTCGACTCTCACTTCCTCCTTGTGCGCTCCTTTGCAGGAGAGAGGAGGGTGAGAGTCGTCAAGATCATGTCCCTGAAAGACCTCCAGCATCTCCAGTTTTATGCAACTTTCACCCTCGACTCTCAGCCCCTTCCCCTCCTGCAAAGCAGCGCACGACTCTCACCTCTGCAAAGGGGCACACGACCTCACCTTCGACTCTCACTTCCTCCTTGTGCGCTCCTTTGCAGGAGGGAGGGGGGTGAGAGTCGAAGGTGAAAGTCGTGCCCCTTTGCAGGAGGGAGGGAGGGTGACAGTCCACACTTCGCGTGGAAAATCAAAACATGTGTGCAGAATAGTAGTTAATATTGTATATATAGCAGAAATAAGAAGTTATTTTCGTAACTTTTTTTTGTTCATAACTTTTTAACGAAGGACGGCTGAAACTTATTGAAGGTCACTCAGGGTCATGAACTTGACAACATATGTCAAGGTCAAGGTCATCGGAGCTGCCTCCCCCATTCTGAATAATTACCTATTCTCGATCTATTGTTTTTTACACTATATATTTCATGTATTCTATAATATACGTATATCATATAACGAAATAATTATTTTCATCCGTAAGAGTCTTTTCTCACATGAATTGTAATAATTGTACACATTTCAATTAAAAATAATTTTGTGCATCTTCCGATTTGTATGACAGCGTCTTAGAATTTATCTGTACTCGGCAGGCCATATATTTTTCTCATCATTGTTTTCTGCATATGAGAAAACTAGATAAAATTCAATGAAACTTCCAGCCTATAACAAGAAGTCTAATCAAAATAAAAAAAACTGAAAGTTTTTGTCAAAATTATAAATCCTGGACACGTATTATGGAATTGTTCGGAATGGATTTCAATCAAAATGAAACCCATTACACACAAAATGATATAAGTTTGACATCGTTTTTGTCGTATGAATCGTACGATCGCTTGAAATTGTCTTGAAAAATCTTTCAATCTCTCATGAAAGATGTGTCATTACCGCTTCTTATTATTATCGTCATTTCCGATAATTTTCTGATTGATTTTCTTTGTCTTGGATCCTTCGACAAATTCCTCGCTTTTTATCGTGGCATTCAAACTCTTGAGGAAATTTCCCAAGTGTTCAGCGGCTACAGGATTCTTCGCCCAATCAGTTGAAGGAAAAACTGCTAGCAATTTTTTTTGCACAGAGGTCAATTGTTCCGCGATTTCACTTGCTTCCGATTTATTGGCAAACTTATTCTTGTCGTCAGTAACGGTCGAATCATCAACAGTACTATTATCTTTATTCACGGCCGATTCCGAAGCTTTAACCGTATCCAACGACGTGTGGGCGTCCGTTGGCATTTCCCGATCCGTTAAAATTAAGCTCTTACTTGTCCCCGAATTCTCTATTGTGATCGAACTGGAATCCGGACTATCCGGTGATTTGCTGCACGTCACTTCGGAACTGGTACTCTTTTGTTTGTTATTACTTCCATTCGAATTGTTATCGTTGATACCGGTGCTACCGTTCTTAGCGCTACCCTCATTCTTCGCGTTCATCATGCCATCATTGCCAGGAGGTGGTGACGGTGAAGCCGTTGATGATACGATATTAGGACTCGTTGCTTCGCGATGCTGTTGCTCCTGCTGTTGCACCGAATTATCATTAGTATTAATGATTTCATTTTTGGACTCTGTATTCGAATTCTTGATTGTCTCATTGGTGGCTTGATCATTATTTTTCGCACATTCATTCCGCGAAAAAAATCTATTATTTGTGTTTCCAACATTCAAAGCGTATCTCTTTTGGACATGAGAAGTTCCATCTGTGGATTCGAGAGTTTCATTGTTACGAAAAGCTGAAGGCTTGTTTGAATCAACAATCGGGACTGTTCGGTTAACATTGATGTTTGAGGATTTTTCAATAGGTTGTTGCTTGTTGATGGGAACCGCTAAGGGTGCCACGGAAGATCTTGCGGGCTTAATAGGTGCACACTGAGCGGCCAGGTGACTCTTTCCTGATATACCACTAATATTGAGATTAACATTGTCATTTCCAATCGCAGACATTACTCCACTTCCTACAATAGGTCGCAATTTCAACCGTGCTGTATCCATTTGAAACTGCTGAAGATTTGGCGCCTGATGAAGAGCGTAGAGACTCGGCAGACTCGGGAAGACAGACGAAAGATCTGAGTTTGATCGATTGAGGCTACTGAAAGACGGCGCATAGACAGGTGTACGCGATGGCGATGGCGATAGCGGGCAATCATTGACGCGATGAGCAGCGGGTGTCAAAGAGCCTGGCGGCGCTCGGTAATATTTGTGACCACTCATCAGCGTCACCACTTGACCTTGGTCGGAGATACCTCCTGGTTGCATATTATCTCTATTTACCATAATTTTATTAGTTTTATTAAGTTTTGTTCCCGGCTGTGGAATTCTCAGAGGATGTATGTCCATCTTTTTATTACCTCCACTCAAATCCAGAATATCCTTGGACGATTCATATTCTCTTTTTCGTTTGACAGCAGGTGGTGTCATACGTTGTTGATTTGCTACCTCTCCACGATCGGTCATCATCATAGTCATCGTCTGTTTTGCCGCCGCCGCCGCCGCCGCCGCCACCGTTGTTGTCGCCGTCACTGCTGTTGTTGATTTAACTTTCGGCGAAGTAGTTGGCATTCTAATCTGTCCAGTCTTCAGAGCCTTCAACACGCGTGGATCAACCGAACAATCGTTCAACGTGATGCTGGGATTTACTTTGCCCATAGCAACCTTCCGACTATTATCACTGGAATCGTTGGATTCGACGAATTGTCCAGAAGTTCCCGGAGATTTGGGTGAAGTTAGTGTTATGCTCAAACTCGCTGGAATATTCAAACCATAGCCGTCCACTAGTAGGTCTCTAGTATCGTTCGAAAGCAATGGACCAGTCGATGCTTTCGTGTTATTTACATTGGATATACGGCTCGATCCGGCATCTTGATCTCCTGTCACATTGATCGCTCTATTTATAGGAACTACATGTTCCGTGGAAGAAGTATGCTTGTTAATAACAGAATTACATTGGGAAACGTTTTGTTTCTTGTTAGTTTCCTGTCTCTGCACTAGTTGCGGTGTTTTTCGACGCTTTAAGTCAGCAATCGGTACACCCGGAGGACACTTCCTCTTGACTGCTCCAGCTGGAACAATTGACGGATCACTTGGGAAGGTATATACGTCTGTTTTGACGGCATGATTGCCGCTCATGATATTCGTGCTGTTTAAACTTGTTCCTGAATTACACGCGCGTTCATCAGAAACACGTTTCGCAATCATATTTGTCATGGTAGTACTATTATTCGCGCTCGAGCCGGTGTTTTCAATGTCATTCTTTTTCTTCTTGATTTCGTCAGAATCTTTCTTTTTAAAAGATTCTTCCATATTCAATATTCGTTTTTCAATGTTCATTGCAACCTTAATATCTTGAGAGAGAGGTGTGCTATCGTCCGGCATTGATGGTTCTCTAGCGGTCAATTGAAAACCTTGTAGGAACTGCTTCTTGTCCTGCTGTTCCGCCGGTTTTTTCAATGCAGTTTTCGGCACGGTAACATTGGTAATAGGAGAAGTCTTCTCAGACGTCAGAGATCGATCCATGAAAGTTACTTTACGTCGTTGCTTTTCCTGTTTACCTGGCATCGGACTTGTTGTGGTAAGTTTGTCCTTATCTTGCTCTTGCTGCAATGGCTGGATCATTAACGCACCTGATGGCGTATCTTTCTCCGTTTGGGCGCAACGCAATAGAATATTGCTTATGACTCTTGGTTTTTTCGCACTACTATTCTGCGGTGGCGAACACTGCTTTAGCGTTATCTTTACACCGTTAGAATTCACAACACTAAACTCAGGATTCGTAGGACTCTTGACATCCGTAGCAGCGGCAGAATTTTTAACCTCGTATCTTCCGTCTGGATTTTTCAGTATCTTGATTGGACTCTTTATTTGCTTATTCAAATCGTTACCTATCGAAGGAGATGTGTTCGTCTCTGATAAAGGAGATGCATTCGTCGTTGTGGTGGTCACCGTACTCGTAACGTTTGTTGTCGTTAATATCGACGACGTTACAGACACAGTAGTTATCGTCATTTTGCTTTCTTCATTTTTTTCTTTGTTCACCTTGACTGTTGTTTGCTTATAATCCACGAATGAGATTATCTCGTCATTGGCAGTTTTGTTCAAATCTTTTGCTGATACTGTCTCAACACTGCCGCTTGTAGATTTAATCTCTAATCTAGAAGTTTCTAAATGGTTAACGGGATTACTCTCTGGATTACTGTCGTTCTGCGGCTCATTCGGTGGCAAACACTCCCGAGCTCCAAGTCCCGGAGTCGATGGTCTTTGATGCAACGGTGCTTCGAGTCTTTGTTCCTCTTGTGCCACTCGATAAAAAAACCTCATCGGTGCAATCTGTATGAAAGACAATTTAAATAATAGTAAAATTCTTTTATATAATTGATACAAAATATGTGAATCATAAGGTAGTGTAGTTATATATGTATAACAGATATATATACTACAAGAATATAATCCCATATATAATCACTTAATCTTAATCTAGTCCCACATATATTCTAGTCTAGTTATTGTCCCATTGATCAAATTTATATATCTACTATACCTATCTATTTCGCAAAAATCGAAAAGCTAAATATTTGATTAAGAAATTAATGACATGATACAAACCCTTTTCCACGCATAAATATAAGCAACGTCCATAAGAGTCCAGTTTTCGGGAAGTGTCGCGCGTCGATGGCAAATCTCGATGGTGTATCTCGTTACGTCAACGCTGTACTTCATTGCTATAAATTTTTTCAGGTGTGCAACAGTTACTAGAGCCGGACATTGTAAATATCTTCTGTTGTTAACAATATTATCGTTGTAATTACTGTTATTATTATTAGTATTATTTGAATTGTTCAAGTAATTTGTATCCATGTCGTTGGTACTCAATATAGTCAACGGGTCTGCTCCAGGTGGTAGGTACTCCAAGCTTAAACTCACTACATCCTCTGGATTAAATATTAAACGTCCGCTTACATCCTCGCCGCGTTGCTCGGGCGTTGCCAAGTTTGCTAATCATTTGAAAATTAAGATTTAATTAACACATATTGTTTAAAATTTAATGTTTAGAATATTATTTTATTAATATACGGAAATACAGACGTTATACAGTCTAGTGCAAACTTAGAACGACCAATTACCGTGTTCGGAATGCTTCTTGTAAAATTCTTTCCTCTTTAACATTTCCCTATGGTATAATCCGGGCACCAATTTATATACAATATCTTGTAACGCTTTGTCAGCTCTGTAAAAAGATCGCGATCTTAAACACTCTCCAGAAGTAATAATCTGATCGTTTATTATCATTACAAAAATTCGAATAGATGGTGTAAATCCTTGTATAAATTATCAAAAAATTATTATCATACTTGAAATTTGGTTTCGCCTTGTTGATCGCATGTTTGCACAATGGACAATGCGCTGCTGTACTGAGATACTTCAAGATGCAGCTTTTACAAACTGAATAACAAAAATAGAGTATTTTAATAGTGTCAATCCAATAAAAAAATCTAAACGCGTGCGCTACTTAAATTTCGATTTTACTTACAGCAATGTAAACACTCCCCCACGGTTGTGGCATCTATAAGATAACCTCGGCATAATAGGCATATTAGATGTGGATTGACATCACGCAAGAGTGTTCTTTTGCCTATACTAGCCATTTTTTCATGTGCAAATAAATTGCAAGGCACGAAGTCTGTAAAGAAAAATGCAACTTGTTAATTATCAATTTATTAATTCAATACTTCAATATTAGAGTGTTCAATTAGCTATAATTATTTGGAATTATTCTAGTATGTAAACAGTATATTTCTATATTTAATTGCACAGGTATCTTATCATTTTTTTATTATACAAAGCGTCTTTAGATACATATGTTTATAGCAATTTATTTCATTTAATCATCTTCCCTAATTTACTATAAAATTTTAGTTGTTACCTTTTATGAACATTGTATATATTATTTCTACACTGATAAAAATGCATGTAATTTTACATGGAAATTACATGTTTATGATTGGAAAATTACTTAAATTACACAAATATGATTGGGAATTTACTGGAAATTGTAAATTTCCAATTATATTTAGGTAATTTTCCGGTCATAGACATGTAATTTCCATGTAAAATTACATGCATTTTTTTTTTATTAAAAGAAAATAATATGACAGAGTTAATAAAAATATAATTGCCAAGCTCCAATTTGTTCATTTGCCATAATTATACGTAAAAAAACAAAGTTCAAATATTAAATAAGTACGAAACTACATAGGTATAGATGAGAATTATATATATTTCTTGAACGATATTATCGATAAAGTACACTTCAATTGAAAAGCAAGTTGAAAAGCATACGAAAAACCTAGTCTCTCGTGATATTTTTTTGGCATTCTGTGAAAATATATGAAATTTCCCAACTCAGCTGTATTCGCAACTCAAGTTTTGATACAGAAGTGCCAGCGATTTATCATTATGTCTAGCTGAATTTTCCAAAGGTTTCTCAGGTAGCTATCCGGTTGTCCCGTTGTTGCCCGCCAGTTCCCCCTAAAGTCCGCTCAAGCCCGTCCGTATAGTATATACGGGTACGCGTTCCCTATTTCCATCTCTGTTTAGAATCGCCCTTTCCATTTTTCCGCTTACCCGCTGGCGCGGTTAAACCGCCAAACGTCCCTTGCAACGTGATATACATTTGCGTGTGTGCACGCCCGTCGAATATACCTGACGGTATTGATCGAATATCGTAGTATTTTACGGCCCGACGATAAGCTCGACTCACCTAGTTATCGCATAACATTCGTTAGATACATGAAAAATTTCGAATCTTACAATTTTTCTGGCCCTCTTTCCTCTTTTAATGGCATACATAAGTATGGAAGTTCCATATCGCCAAACTGATAACCAGCAACACGCGCATCGTTGTTAACGCGAATACATGTGTCGCCAAAGAAAACAGATTCCGCCATTTACATCAAAACCCTTTTTTTCGTTGTAGCGTCCATTATTCAATACGAGCTCCGTCTTTTTCTTATTTTCATAAAAAGAAAATCGGAAATAATCTAAAGAAATTGAAGGAAATCGCAAAATCGGAACAAGAATAAGACGCAAGACGTTTTGTAGGATGCATTCGCGTCGCAGATTATAATAATTCTATTTATGTGATCGAAGCGTGCACATGGTTTACGCAACTGGAAGTCAAGTATTGTGTAAACTGTAAACAACATTGTAATCGTAAGAAAAAGGTATAAAAGATTTTCGGGAACCTTTAGTTACTATTAGAATTAGAAGTTGCGCTCCTGAAGCATGTCTCGAGTATATATCGCGTTTTGCGATGTCTAGTACTATGTCTATTTATATCGAACTGCTCCAAGAGAAGAGGAGCGAAATTCTCACCACGGCAAATGAAACGCGGGAACGCGAAAACGCGGCGCGGACTCCAGTTGCGAAACTGAACGAAAAATACATATATTCCAAATAATATCTCACGATCAAATATTAATAATGTCATAATAGATGATGCATTACAATCATTAGGTACATGATAATATAAACGCGTAAACAACATTGTAATCTCAGTTTTCGCCTACTATACTTTTCGTTTTAGTAAAATGATCTACGAGTCTTGTAGACAGTATAAGAGGTGAGTACACGCGATTGTTTTTACAAATTAATTTTACAAATGTTGTCAAAGCTGAGAAGTACACAGTTTAGAGATTTAAAAAATCTCTTGTGGTGGAAGGGGGGTACCTTTTACCCATCACCATCTTATTCGTTATAATTTTAATTTTTTCGATATCGATACTATATTTTGAATCTTGTAATCAAGTCTGATAATATAATATGTGACACTGATAAATATTATATTTTAGATAATTTGGATTTGAGAAACGATTGCAATTGAGCCCAAATGTACAGCTACGACATTTTCGATAGACGTCATCGAATACTCCATGTAAAAAACTATCGCAATTCTCGATAAAAGTACCATCTCAAAATTCGCTGCGTCCACGTAACGCAATGAATGCGAAGGGAATCACTGATATGTACAAAAAGATACACGTGCTTCGGAAATTAGCACGTGCTGCGAGCATCTTCGTGTCAACTCCACGTGTGCGAAACAGCGCATCACACAAAAAAATGAGCGCAAAAGCAAACGTTGAAGGCGGCCTTTGTGTTGGAGTTCTCGAAGCATTGGCTAATGCTCAAAGCAACGATGCACTTTTTTTCTATCTATCTTGTCGCGTGACACTGCCTTAATCCAAGGTGTGTGAATTCTGTCGACGCGACAAGCCGTGATTTCCTCTTTATTTCTTGAGATTTTTTACATCGGAATCTTGTCGGAATAAGCATTTCACGTTTCATATTTTCAACGAGATATTTATGCCAACGTTCGCTACGTAACAATGCATGCATTCTGAATTAATTTACGGTCAAGGAAAACAATGAGATTCGTGAAAATAACATTGTTATTATCGCTTGACAAACATAAGCGATTATCAGTTTTAATTCTCATGATAAAAGAAACGATCCAAGTCGCTCGAACAGCATCGTCTCAGCATTTATAAATTTATACGTAGGTGGCTCTAATAGTTGCGAAAAATACGGAGTATTCGATGACGTTAAAACCAAGCCAAACTATCTTTCGCAATTGTCTAGCGATAAATGTCTGTTCTACAATAGGGTTGAAAGTTATAAGCCGTAAAAATTGATCAATCACAGTTGAATATGAGAAAAATAATCGACTATGATTGTGGTTAATTTCTTACGGATTACTTGCGATCCTATTGTAAAACAGGCTAAAGAGATCAGAGAAAAACGAGAGAAAAACGAGGGAGCGACTTGGCTTTTCCGTTAAGCGGAAAGATAAGAAATTAAGCTTTTCTGTTTAGTACCAATTCGCGATTATGAACGAATTAAGATCGAATATGAATCGATTAAGCCTTGCTATGACAAGAACGAATAGATCCAATCATCTATCGAGTGAATGCTGTGAGTTTTGTTTGCAATGATTGCGAGGCATGATAGATACAATGTATAATTGTAACTAAACAAGTTATTTGTCGACATAGTGAGAAAATTGTCTTCTTGTACTATTACAAATATATTTAGTTTTTTTTTTCTAAATTAACTTCTAAGATTTTCGATAAAATTAAGAATTCTGCAATGGAATTAGCATTTGTGATGATTTTATTTTTGTAAATGTTTAAACATTCAATAATTTCTTTGTAAACGTTTTACAATTTTTAAACTTGACTAATACTAATTATAACTAATTTCAAAAAGCTTCCTGAAAACACACACATACACACACACATTTTATTTTTGAAAAGTAGAAATCTTTATGAAACTTTAAAAGCTACACTGTAGATACTTTGCTATTCGAATTATAAGCAACAAACTGTGAAACATTTTCATAGGAAAATAATTCGTTTATTAAAATTATGTTCTTTCGAAATAAAAAATTAGCTTTTACTTTACTTTCTTCAGTTATTCCTATACAAACGGATAGAAGGGAGGATAAACTCCTAAGCAAAGATTCTAAAACCCGTACTTTACTGGATCAAGAATCTTAATTCACTATTTTACTCACATTCATACAATAATAAAAAAAAAAAGTAACGAAATATACTTGCTGAATGCGTTTAATTTCAGGAAGCGTTCTTATCGAGCATATACTTCTATGAAATTAGAAAATGCATCTCAACATTTTGTGATCGACGACTGGCAGGCGGCAAACCGGTAGTTAATAAACGCATTTCACCAGCGATGCTTACTCCGGGGTGTTTGTCCGCAGACGAGTGAATTGGAGTGAATCTTGTGCGATTCCGTCGAGGACGAGGCAATGAGAAAACGCATACATGCAAGTACGTACGCTGGAAAGAGTCAAAGAGAAGTGTAGAAGAGAAGCTGTATGTGTGGAAAAAAAGATACAAGGGCAAAAAAGGAGAATACGTGGGATACGAAAGAAAATAGACGAAGAGAACATCGTCTCGTCCGTTCGTCCGTCCGTCCGTCCATTCGTCCCGTCCCGTTGCTCCATCTCCCGGTACACAAAACAAACGCAAATTCTCTCTGTATGCAAGTATGCACCGTCAACCGGCGCGACGTATCGTGCATATGTGCGAGTGTGGTGTAGGTACTTGGTGCGTATCGATACATACTTACGTGCGAACATGCGAGTTTACGGAGCGGTCAACGGAAGCAAGAAAGAATGCGCTTAACTAGATGCTCCCAGCAGTCCCAGCGCGCGAATTGCGATTCAGCAGGCGAGTGAATCCTTGAGAAGCGCCACGCTTCTCACAACGATGTCGACAACAACACGATGTACGTACGGAAAAGTACGGAACGTTCTACGGTCGACGCCGTCGGCGTCGGCGTCGGAGCCGGAGCCGTCGAAGAAACGACGTCTCTCGCCCTCTCCCCTGCCCCCTGCTCCTGGACCTCCCGGTCTCTCTTTGTGCAGGGTGGCTAGCCTATGATGTCGCGTGTTACGGCGCAATCTCGCCATTCGTCGTGCGCGTCATTGTCGAACCGATCAACCGCGATCTAGACGATATCTCATGCTCCTACCGATTTGCGCCTCGTCACGAGGCGACTCAGCGATTGTCTCGGAGAAATCGAATGATTCGAAAAGACGCTGGCGCGGAGTAGCTCCTCGACAACGAGGAAATTGCGACGAGCAGCAGAGCGGTCACAAAGTTACGGGTGCTGGTGCTGGTGAGCAGCGCCGCGCGGCGCGTTCGCAAACTAACGATTGCTGCCAGGCAGCAGACACGGCTCTCAACGCGGGACGAGAACCACACGAGCGAAGAGAGAACGCGCAACAGTACGTTCCACCGACGACGTCTCATACCGAACTAAATAGGAGAGTAGAGCGGGAGATGCCCTTTCCTCCCCTCTCGGGCTTTCTCCCCTCCCGTCCTTTCCGACCCTTCTGATCCGCTCTCCCCCTACTCTTCTGCTACTACTCGCGTTAGCTGCTAGCTGCTGCTAGCTCTCGCTGCGTAGTGCGGCTGGCGGCAGGCGGCTCCCTCCATCATCGTCCGTCTCTCTCTTTCCTGTCCTTCGCGACTGTTGTGGACTGTTTGCGACCAGCTCTACTACCTCTGCCGGTTCATTCCTTTACCTCGTCTCTCCTCGCCGCATCGTTGCATGTACTCGCTCTCGTTTGGTCGTTTCCCCTTCATTTTCTCCCACCACTTCCAGCTGTACCTCCTCGCGCTCCTCGCTCTTCAGCTTCCCTTCCTTCTCTCTCTTTCTCTCTCTGACCGGATAGTATGTACCTTGCACTCACACAGCGCCATAGAATTACCCCTCTCATGGCACAGCGGCACCGAGTCTCCTTCCCGCGCTGGTCGTTACCAGCTGGGGTTCACCGTACACGACTACCAGCTCCCCCTTCGTTCTCTTGTTCAGTGCGTCTCATCCCTCTGTCGCACAGCCCCCTCCCGGTTTCGCCAACTCTAAAACCCTCTTCTTCGGAGCCCTTGTCTCTCCCTTTCTTCTTTTTATCTTCGCTTTCCCTTTCTTCCCCGTATAGCGTTTCTCTACCTTTTTCTCTTCATAGAAGCTACCCCTCTACCTCTCCCTGAGCTCCCTCTTGATCATCCTTTATCTCGCAACTCTAGCCATCTTTCTCTCTATTTCTCTCCCCATTTTGTTTTTCCCTTACATCGGATGCCCTTTGCGTCTCTCTCTCTCTCTCTCTCTCTCTCTCTCTCCCTCCCTCTCTCTCCCTCTCTCTCTCCCTCTCTCTCTCCCCCCTCCCCCCTTCCTTCCCCCTCTCTACCCTTCCTCTCTTTCACGCGTCTTCCATTCGTTCCACTGTTCTTTTTCCCCGAAAAAAGGTTTCCCCACTCTCGACCTTTCCTCTTTTGTTTCTTTCTTTCTGCTCATTCCCAGTCTACTCCACATCGCATCTTCTTCACTCGTTTCCTTCTCTCTCATTCATTTTCCTCGCTATAATCTCTCCCTTCCCCTTGTTTTTACTAGTACCTCTTTTCTTTCTCTTGATTGATACAACGAGAATTGAGGCAGCTTCGCGATGCATAATCATCGATCGTTTTCTGCGATCTCCATCCGTCCTAACGCCAAGTCAGAGAAAAAGCTATCGTGTGTCCGAATACAACGGCGCACGGGCGATTCTAAATGAATCACATTTTCATTCCAGAAGGAAGAATCATTTATCTCTCGAATGTGTAACGTAAGAATGTATATCGAATGTGTATCGGAAGCTTGAATGGTAAAGCAACGGAATTGGAATTATAATAATAGATCATCGTACTTGTATCTATTGTAATGTAACATATAAGTAACGATGCAGATAAATAAGTTAGATTTGAGCAAAAAGCATCTAACTCAGGGTATAGAACTGGAAACTAGAATATATACATGTGCAGTAAGAGAACTGCGTGATATAAAGAATATACAAATTATATCTTATAGAATTAAGGTTGCCAATTATATTTAAAGTTCCATGGCACCCTCTACTTTCTGCTGCTTTACATTTTTCGATATATTTATTTAAAATATCAGTCGCATTTCTCAAACATTAAGAGTAATTTAATAAGTAATAAATGAGAACCTCTGGCCCCGTTCTTTCCACCGCAGGTAGAGGTCGAATTAAGAAAGATGGCGGCAGTTTTAATGGAGAGGCGCCGATGGTTGAGAAGTGATGTAACACTAAAGTCGGTACAGTTATTTTAACGTAAATTTCGTTTCAAAATGAAATATAAATAAGAAAACCTCGATTTTAGCTTTATTTGAACACTTGTATAAGTAATAGCATTAAACACTGCCATGTTATAACGTCACATAAACGATGAATATGATGATGCGCGTACTTAAGTGACGCAAATATAAAAATAAAAATGTTTTCCGTACTCTTTAAAAAGTTACTAATACAAAAATAGGTAAGATTCCTGTGTTAAGTATTTTAAATTATAAAGCGAGAAGAAAAGAAATATTTATTCAATTTAATATACAATAAAAAGTAAGAGAGCAAAACCTAATTCAATGATTAATTCAGCTGCGCTAATTTAACAATCGATGACAATGGCTGCGTTCAGCAGAAAAAGCAGCTTTTGTAAAACTGTTGTAAAATTCTTTAATGTGATTGGTCTTGCCCTTAGTTCCTCACTGGATCTAAATGTATAAACCAATCATATTCAAGAATTTTACAACAGTTGCAAAGCTGCTCTTTCTGCTGAACACAGCCATTGTTACACTAGTTTCTTTGTTTCATTGTTACATTAGAACATAGTTTAACACAGATAAACGTAAATTTGAAAATGTACTATGTGCAACGTGCCAATATTTGTGTTAATCGAAGTAAAGAAAGTGTGAGGATACGTATGCGCGATAAACGAGTACCTACATTTGTGGATTAATGCATTCCAACATCTAATAGATCCTCTACGCGAGTCTTCGTATGCAAGTAAACGGTAGAGATCTCCGTGCAGGTGAGGCTGCCGTCGCTACATTTGCGCGTACGCCTGCGCCGCGCCGCGCCGCGCCATCCGAATATGCCCTCGCGTATATTTCGCCAAAACAGTATGTTCTCCTCTGTCTCTTCTCTCGAGGAGAATCTGGTGAATCTTAAGAATCTTGTGGATCTCGTGGCACAAGTATGTCACAATCAAGGTCGATCGCATCGATGATCAATATACGATCAATAATCAGTTTATGCTCTTTCAACAAATAAATAACTATCCTTCTTTGCTTGTATCACGGATGTAATTGAGGAACGAATGATGTATTTATTAAGCTGGCACAGCCATTTTAAGAGGAAGCAAATGAAATACATATTATGCGCGTCAATTTAATTCCTTATTGCTAATACGCTTTATTTGGATCCAACTCTTCCATTAAAACCAAGAATTGTATCAATTAGCACATAGAGATATACAAAACGAAATAGGAAAATAAAAAGCATATTTCTATTTCTTAAATATTATTTTATGCTGCTAATTGGTCACTCTATTCTTAAATTTATTGCTCCATCTTAATCCTGACAAACTATTTCGAAATCATTCAATCAAAATTCATATCGATATGCAATATCATGTTACTTTATCAAATATCTTGATAACTTTTTCATCTTGCTTTATATTTTTTATCCCAGCTTTTATTTCATTAAATTTAACTTAAAAAATGTTTATCTAATTTAGTTTATTTAATTTGATATTGGACACATGAAATTTATTTTGCATAATTATAATACTTTGCGAATAAAATAAATCTTGTTTGAGACACGACTTAATATTATATTATCAAAAATTTGAGAAAATAAAGTATCGAAACAAAATAAACGAGGGAAAAAAAGTAATCAGAATAATCGTTCTAAATAGAAAGCAAATATAAGAGACTTGCGTCGATTTCTATCGTTCATCTATCCGTTATCGAATGGACAGTTAGAGAAGAGACTTTTAAACGGAATGGCGAGACAAGCAGTTGTGACCGGCGTAATGGAGATACCGAATATGAGCAGAAAGCGTAAGCAAACTAACTCATAAACCACTGAAATGAAATAGTTATCTCAGTGCTCAATATTTGTTTCTCATCGCGCTGTGGCCATGCAGAATCGACTTTAAAAAATATCAACTTGGACAAATACAAACATCACAGAAACTTTCTTACAATTAGGAATTTGTATTTATATTTTTATAAACCTCAATTTTTTAAATTATCCTAAAAAAAGTTTATTCGTTAACTCCTTCAGATCCAGCGTACATTGTAATTGTTTTAAAATTAGGTAATTTCAACGGATAATATCTTCAAATTTGATGTATATACATCAAATTTGAAGATATTATCCGTTGAAATTATTTAATTCTATCGACATCTGAGATCTGATGTATATAATAATCTAGGTGTATATTGGAAAAATAGCCAAAATTTTGAAAAAGTTAATTGTTTAATATGAATTATTTATTTAAGTATGCATGAACTGAATTAAAACAAATTTTTTTAACATGGTTCCAATAAAATCAGGTCTGAAAGAATTAAGTTTCGTTACATTTTCAACTATTTATTTACTGTTTCGAGAGCAACTCTCAATATTTCCTTTAGAATAGAGTGACGTGAAGGACGAGTCTTGAATTGATTTCTATAGGTTAATTCTCGTTTTCTTTGAGGTACCATGACTTATATTTATGGGAACAAAATACTATTGTCGGCTTATTTGGAAAATATTGAATGCTGCAGTCTTTTTCTTATTCTTAAGAAAAGAAAAAAATTTTTTCTTTATTACATTTCATTGTTATACAACCGAAGAACTTGTATATTTTAAATTCTTATAAAAGGCTAATGATACGTAATTAGTTCATATCAGGGTTAGGCAAGTTAACTTTTTTTTTAACTAAGTTAAGTTAAAGTTAACAGTCTTGAAAATTTAACTTAATTAAAATATACAAGTTAATCCATAATGAAATTAATTGAATTAAAAGTTAAATTAATAAAAAAAATAATTGAAAAGTTAAAAGTTAAATTTGGTTCGAACGGACAACCAAAAAAAAAAAAGAAAAAAGAAAAAGTTTGTCTATTTTACATAATTTTTCGTATTTTTCCTTTCTCACAGCATATTTATTAAAGAATCTGATTATTTTTGTTCACAAGTAACGATTATACGATATAAAATTATTAAATTATATACTCATTATCCTCTCGCATTGTGTTTGAGGATTGACTTCAAAAAAATCAAATTAAAAGTTAATGGTTACTGATAAAATGGAATTAAATTAAGTTAAAAAGTTAAAAGTCTAAAATGTAACTAAGTTAAGTTAAAATTAATTAACTTTTTAACTTTTGGACTTAACTTTTATCTTTTTAACTTAGCACTACCCAACCCTGGTTCATATTATTCGTAATATAAATATTTCTCCTAATAAGAATTTTAAAGATATCTTGTATTTAATTAAAAATGATTCTTTTTATTCAAAATTTTATTCTAAAACTCCGACTTTACAATACATATAAACAATCTGATATATTTTCTGTAATATATTCAACGATAAATCATTAATCGATTTGCTTTCTACATGTACATACGTATACGATTTGTTAAAATTATCCAGAGAATTTCGCTGTATAAATGTACAGAGAGAAATGTAGAAAAAATCACGTAGCATGGATTTTATTGGTTCACTCTACAATCACGGTTGAAATATTCAGTGGTCCGCTACGGACGCTTTCCGTTAGTTTTTAATTACAGCGGTTGCAACTGTAGGTATGTACGAAAGGGAAATATGATCACCAAATCCCGCCCCACTACTATGTACGACCTTCCAATCTTGAATCACCCTTCTCGATCGGTATTTCAAGACCCTTGCCTTTCTCTCTCTCTCTCTCTCTCTCTCTCTCTCTCTCTCTCTCTCTCCCCCTCCCCCCATTCCTTTACGATTACGATTCCTTTACGATTACGCAGAAGGTAGGTGGGCAAAAATATTCGTGGCTTGTTGCGTGCCTTTCCTTGCCTGGTTCTTACTTTCTCTCCCTCCCACTGTTTCTTTTTTTCTTTGTCGTCCCCTAGAGGCTATCGTTTCCGAAGCTTTCGGAACTTGGGATGTTGCCCTTGCTCTGTCTCCCTACCACGAAGGGGAATCTACATGGATGATCGGTAGTCGCCGAGGAGCGAGAAACGACGCAGCGAATGAGACGCTACCTAGACGGAGGCACGCAATCTCTCCTCGCCTTGTAGTCCTTTCTCTAAGTACGGCCCGTTCCGCGAATCATCGTCCCCTTTATTGTGCGTGTAATCTGTATAGGTGATGATGTGTGGGCGGCTCCATCCGTGCCTCTTGCGCGCGTGTGCGTGCGTATCTGCGTGCACTTGTATAGGTGCACATATGCGAGTGTATGCGTGCGCGCACGCCGGCAGTCGCAGTGAGCCTGCGCCGCGCGATATCGGTCGATAGAAATGCTTTTGGGAAACACTCCACGTGTTTCATGGAGAAGAAAGCGGGGGAGTCGACTTGCGCTCGTACGAGCTTTGAATAATCCCTTTTTTTTTGTATACGAGGATTTTACATGGTCTAGGTCCTAGGAAACAATAGGTATATCTGGTCGAACAAATGGATTCTTCTGTATTTCGGATCGACAAGTCATTTTTTGTCATTGATTCGTCACAATAATATGTTGCTAGTCGAGTGATCTCACCGAGCGATCTGTGCTCGAGGGCGGTAGCAAGGACGCGAGAGCGTATCGATTCATCGTCCTGCCACCGATTTTAGGACAGTCGCGCTGCGACTCCGCCTCGTTCGACTCTCCTATCCTTCGGCCAAGGAGACGATAGATACTAGAATACGTGGTGGAGGAAAGATCCCTTGCGAACCATTTATTCTTTAACGTGTTGTTCTGATACGAAAATGTGTGTCGTATGTCGTGTATGCGCGCGCGCGTGCGCGTGCGTGCGTGCGTGCGTGCGTGCGTGCGTGCGTGCGTGCGTGCGTGCGTGCGTGCGTATATACACATATACTTAAACTTTAGAGAAAAAATATAACGCTTTTTATTTTATCGATCCCTTTCCATTCAAGGTATAGTTAATATTTTTTCTGTTATTAAGTGCTATTATTAATTGAATTAACAACGAATATAAATTATTAATCTTATATATATATATATATATATACATATGAAATTATAGAAAAAATGTAATCACGTATTGTACAATATTTTTTACGAAATTTTAATAAAGTTGTTGAAATAACTTTTTAACATAATTTATTATGGACATTTCAGTAGATATATTTTATATTATCTCAGATTACAACAAGTCGTATTAATTCATTAATTTTATTTTTATATATGTATATTAATATTCATCTTTACTTATTCAAAACTTAACGCGATTGTTCGATTGACCCAACATAAAAACGGATCAATAATCATTTTCGTACAGCCATGAGCAAGAATTTTCATAAAAATGGAAATGTTGTTCTGCACCGCAAATAAATTTTGTCGATTTATCGATTTCGTCGTTTAATTTCTTCTACCGATACTTTATTTTCTGTATAATATATAAGACTTGACGATAAGATCAGCCACTAGATGCGGTCGAGTTGATCGTAGAGAACCGTTCGTAGTTTGCAAGAAAGAACGAGAACGAAGATCGTTTCGTCGGTCGTATCAAAGCCCAGTTCGCCTACGCATAAACCGTTCGTAGTTGCCTGCCGCTTCGATAAGAACGTGGCAGTGGCCTGTGCGTCTTCTGAGAGAGGAAGGGAAAGCGAACGGGGCTCTCGCATTCCCCGGGGCCCCTCCTGATGCGAGAGTACATTATTCATTCTCCACTACATCCATAGGCAGTGCGAAGGGTGCGCCGTGTGCATGCGTGCATGGATACGTGTGCGTGCGTACGTGCGTGTGTGCGATTCAGCGGCATGGACGGGATAGGGGGGAGGGAGAAGCTCGAGATGGAAGAAGACCTCCACATTGTGGAGAGTGGTGGCGAAAAGGGTGGCGGCATTACGGCTCTGCCGTTCGTCCTGCGTGGCGGGGGGGAGAGACAGAAAAAACGAAATCCCGAGGATTGCCCGCCAATAGGATGAAACGAGACGGAGCGCGAGCGAACGAGAAAGAAGAATAATTTAAGCGTGAATATCCCTTATACACGATGAAGATATCGTTCTAGCCGTTTTAATCTCTCTCTCTCTCTCTCTCTCTCTCTCTCTCTCTCTCTCTCTCTCTCTCTCTCTGTTTTTATAGGATTTATTCATCGAAGGATCTTGTATATAAGGGTATTAAGATATATAATAGAATTCTATTATACATCTTAATACCCCCAATTTTGCAATAACTATTATATTATCATTCTATAAATTCTTTAGCTGTAAATTCGTTATATATAGTTTCAGAATATAAAGCTATAGAATCTACTATACTTAATTCTTTTCAAAATAAAACACAAAACGTCACAAGTGATATCAAGAATCCGTTTGTCCGCAAGATTCGACTTCTACAAAGTTAGAATCTCTATAGAAAGGTTTTATTTGGATTTTTTGCCTTTCGGATGTTTTTACGTCTTGAGATAAAAAGCTTATTCAACTTGATTGGGTTTTAATTTTCGTATCATTGTAGATAGATCTATTAATAATTATCAAATGTTTAAGATATAACTGCGATAAGAATTGACAAGTGTCGTATAAATTCATAAGACTTTAAATCATTAATATTAATGCGATAAAAAGATCTTTCATGTAACTGATAAACATCGAGCATTTCAATGTCACAACACTGAGAAAAATTTCACATGTTAATCTCATTATTAGTTTATCTTCGATTGTATCAGACGTTTGAGTCTAGACGTCACTGACATCATCCGCTGATCCGACCGCGGTGGCCGTATAGTCGTTTTATCGAAGAGTCGAGGGTGCGGATCGTATTGTCGCGTTGTGTAACCGCGCCTCGTTCGCGCCCCAAGCGCGCTCAGCCCTCTTCACTTCCGACGCACTTCCCCGGGGAGGCCACAGCCAATCAGCGACCGAGGTTTGTGGCTGCAGGCTGACTCTCGCGTTTAATGTAGGTTGTCGAAGGTAAGCGTCGATGTACCTTCCTCCTTAAACCATAGATAGACTTTCTTCTTTAAAGCGTATAATTGAAATCATCTTTCTAGCTAACTATCGATAATCCAGACGAAGGGACAGGAGGGGGAGAGGATCAAGATGTATCATTTAGACGATTTCGATTCTACAACAAACTCCATGATTTTTTATAGAATTTTAAAATGTCGACGATTATTGGTTGATAACGATATAAATTTATGTAGTCATATCAACTTAATGGGAGAACAATCACTTTTTGTTGTATAAATTAGGAATGGATTCGTTAGCGTTTCCAGAGAATCATAAAATGTTCATAATCATAGTTTTACAGTCACACTGTTCACGATATGTATAATTGTATATTAATCAGTCAAAGAATTATGAGCAATATCATTTCAAGCAATTACTTTATCATACTTAATTGTTATAAATAAGCATGATAGTTTATTGAGGAACAGAAAATATTTGTAATTGATTTTATAAAGATACTGTCTTGTTAATAAGTAATAAACGGATAATTTGTAAATAGATTATTATCATTCTCATGTAAAGTGAAAGTTTTAAAAGAAAGATAAATGGAATTAAATGAGTGCCTAAAACAATTCCTGTATTCTTACCAAGAAAAGCATCGAAGATAACAAAAATCTACATAATATTTTTATTATTTAATGATACGAATGTATGTATTCTAATGAATGCTAAGCGATGGTTTCAGTATAGTCATGATATATTATAGTTAAAACTTCACCAAGCTTGACTCGCCATTTTCACGCTCGGTCCCACACGCAGACAAATCAAGCTTTTACAAAGCGAGTTTCTATTTTTGCTAATACGAGTCTTGATGTTAAAGGTTTAGAGGAAAATTGATTAAAACTAAGAGATTTTATTTAATTTTCTACAGTGTTCGATACGGATTCGACTGTGTTGCCGTTTATACGAGTTGGTTGTAGAGCCATTAAAAATGCAAAGGTGAGCAAACTGGTTATCCTATAATTTCGGTTTTATTGTTTTATGCCGAAAAAATATCAGCATATATATATATACATATATACATATATATATATTAGACTGACAAGGAAAAAAAAATTTTTTTTAATCGGCCTCTCAGCACAAAAGCTTCCATTTCATGCTAAAGAACACCTCTAAATTTTTATCATAAAATATTAAGATTATGAGTGATTTTTCGCTAGTAAACGATTTTTAAATCAAAATTTCGATTTTCCTTAATACATATTTGATTTGATGCAAAAATGGCTTAATCCGGATTTTAAATATGGTACTGTATATTTTTTTGGTTGCTGAATACGATGCAATAATTCATTTAGCTCTACGATATACGCCTTAAGAAATGCAGCCCGATTAATGTGAAAAATGTCCAAATTTCAAGGTCGATTTTTGCAAGGTTCCAAGTGTTCAAATGGGTCGTTATTCCCCTCAAATTGTAGGTCTGTTCACCCAGAACAAGATCCAGTTGAAATTTTCCCGGGACCTCCTACTTTAAAAGTTGCATTTACCTAACTGGATTATAAAATGTTTTTAAGAAGAGAAATTTTTTTTTACAAGTTCTAAAGTATATCGCTTTGTGATTTTGACATCCTCAAACAAATGCCTCAATTTGACAATGAAAAATTCTTTATTAGGAAATGAAATGAGTACATAATACAAAAAAATAAAATTTAATTAATTGGAATAAACTAGATATTATGTAGTTTCCCTGATAGCCAAACTTGCGGAGACAGATTTTGAGCAGAGCCTGCTCAATTTTTGATTGCAGAATAGCAACAAATTGTATACAGTTATCAGACAACAAACTACACTACTCAATAAAATTAAAGGATCACTTGTTCCACCCTATAAAAATAGGCAAATTTCAAGATAGAATAACTTTGTCAAAAATCATCGTATTGAGATGTTTAAAAAAACACTTTGAAGCTTGAAATCTCTACTTTTCAGACCGGTACTTAAAAAAACGGTCTTGTTGACATTTTACGAAGTTACATAAACATAAATGCAGACGCATCAGATATCAAAATTTTTTACGAAATTTGCGAAGTGCCACGGCGCGAATTAAAAGTTGTACACAAATGCGGTTTACATCTTTCGAAAGAGTAAATCTTTATCTTCAATTTGTTTTTTTATGAAGCTTCGTACGATGTTTTTTCATCGAGTTATTCAACGTTGAAGCAAAAACGACCCTTTTTGCTTCGACGTTGAATAAATGAAAAAAAATCGTACAGAGATTAATAAAAAAGCAAATTAAAGGTAAAGATTCACTCTTTCGAAAACTATAAACCGGATTTTTGTGCAATATTTAATTTGCGCCGTAAAATTTCGTAAATTTTGTACAAAATTTTGTGATTTGATGCATCTTCATTTATGTTTGTGTAATTTCATCAAATATCAGTAAGACGATATTCTAAAATATCGATCTAAATAACAGAGATTTCAAGCTTTAAAACGTTTTTTTAAACATCTCGATACGATGATTTTTAACAAAGTTATTCTATCTTGAAATTTGCCTGCTGCTTCTCAACAAAATTAAAGTTATTTAAAATCAGCGTTAAAAAAAACCAAATTCAAAATTCACATATCTCCGCGAAGAATGGTCGCGAAGCGATATTCGAGAAAGCATTTTAAAGCCATAATAAATTTCTTTAATTGTAAATTAAGTTTAACACTTTCTCTTTAAAATGGTTTTTAACCATTACTACAATTTTTTTACTGAATGATTTGAAGTGAATAGTACATTTTCTAATCCTTTCTAAAAATTTTGCCGCCGGTATTAGCATTACCCGAGGTGTACCACGGAGAGATTGCGCGGTCGGACTTACACCTCGTGTGTATGTGTGTGTGTGTGTGTGTGTGTGTGTGTGTGTGTGTGTGTGTGTGTGTGTGTGTGTGTGTGTGTGTATGTGTGTATGCCATTTTAAAATTGAGTGTTGTCGCCTCTACGACGAATCACTTCTTGACAGCGTATCCGTATGTTTATAAATCGCCGGATTGAGATATGTCTATGGCAGAAACCGAGCAAAATCTCTCTGCCATTTTCATATACAACCTCGCCACGAGATGGACTTACTTCTCGTAAGAAGAAAACATCCAGAAGTTATATAAGAATTGGTATATGTAAATGGAATAGGCAAATCTCCTAGAGATTCCCACCAAACTCTTTCAGAGTGTCCTTTCTGAATCTTCGAATATTTTTTTTTTTTTTACTATTTTATAACTTTCTGAAGTATGTATATTTTAAAATGTGAAGCTATTCAATAATATTTTAAAAATAAAACTGTATTGATTGTTTCCAGTTTTCACACCAGTATATATAAATATATAATTATGTATAATTATATATAACCGTTCATATATACATAAGTCGTCTGAAAAGTTTTGAGCCTCAACATGAAGATGGCATTCTCGTCAAAACAATTTTGGTGCTATAATCGTACATACTTTGAAAGATACCTGCGAAGATTGTAGCTACTTCCGGCGCTTAGTTGTTGTTTAACAGTCATTTGTACCAGTCAATGTCAAATGTTTTTATAAAAATGGAAAAAATCGAATATCAGCAGTCGTCATGATAAAAATTCACGAATTGCGATTTGAATTAATTGACCATCCACCGTATTCACAAGATCTGGCCCCCAGCGATTTTTTTCTGTTTCCTGGGCTCAAAGTTTGGCTCGGAGGACAGAAATTTTCATCGAACGAAGTCATCGCATCCGTAGACGCCTATTTTGCAAAGCAAGACGCTCAGTATTATTTGAATGGATTAAAGGGGTGGGAGCATTGCTGGAAATGTATCGACTTAAAAAGAGACTATGTGGAAAAATAAAATTGAATTTGACCGAAAAATTACTTATTTCTATGTTAGGCTCAAAACTTTTCAGACGACCCTCAATGTACGTAAAATTTCTTATAAAAGAAACCAGGTCGATTTAAATGAAAATGACAGATCTTGCTCAGTTTCTGCTGCCAATCTGCTGTCAAGCTATGTCAGCTCGGTTTCTGTTCGCAATCTGCTATCAGAGTCTGTCAGCAGGTTCTGTTTGATTTCTGCTGCTAGTTTGTTTGCATAGAATAGTAACAGGTTCTATCGGCAGAACAGGAGCAGAATACGTCATCAGTTGTGGTCAGTCTGCTAACATCTTCTGATCAAATCTGCTACCAGTCTGTCCACATCCTGCTAACGTTTTGCTATCTGGGTTATTTCAATTAATTAAATCATTTTTTTTTATATTATGCACTCATTTCCAGTTGGAATTTTCCCGAGACCTTCTATAATACAAGGCCATCAAAAGTTGCATTTGACTGGATTTTATTTTAAACATAGAAAATTTTTTTTACAAATTCTAAAGTATATATCGCTTTGTGGTTTTTACATCCTCAAATCAAATGCCTCAATTTGACAAAAAATTCTTTATTAGAAAATGAAATGAGTACATAATACAAGAAAAAATATAATTTAATTAATTGAAATAAACTACATGTTTATTTCAATTAACTAAATTTTCGCCACCGCTGCCGATAAATTATCAATTTTTGCAACTTGTGATTTTGGCCCTCACAAAAAAGGCATCTGCGTGTAATATACGCATTGCCCGCTCGATAGCTACGGCCCTGTCAATATATGTATGTTTCATATCAATTATCTTCACAAATACTAATTATTCATATTAGCGTACAAAATTTAAATATATCAATGTGTTTACAATGAAAATAACTTATTAACTAAACTTATCTGTTACGACATTCCTATTAGTTCAGCAATTAATAATAATTGTATTTGTAAGGCCTTACATCCGCAACGCACGAAGATTCGCTAGGTAAAGGGACGAGCATCAAAGACGATATTCATGCATTACGAATGTATAACAAATAAAATTAGAATCAATATTAATAGCAACAAAGTTCGATACAATCTATCGATAGCTGAATTAGTTTGATAAAATTATTAATTATTTCAACACTTCTCCTTAATTTCAACAAACTAATTGACTACATATTTCTTACATTTTTTAAATTTAACTGTATTTAGAGTTATAGTTAAAATATTAGCTTTCTGATCATTAGTTGAACAATACTTTAGTTTTATAGTTTTATTTTTCACCAAATCATGAATAAATCTATATTTTACGTCTATATGTCTTGATCTTTTTTTATTAACAACTTCATTCGAAATCAGTGATATCGTGCCTTGGTTGTCAATATTAAGTTCGATTTCAACTTCATTATCTTGTAATTCTTCCAACAATGACTTAATATATAGTAATTCTTTGCAACATTCCGCTGCCGCTATATATTCCGCTTCTGTGCTTGACAAAACTACAGTGACCGGCAAAAATAAAAAGCTACCTTATTTATAAAATTAGTTTGCTTCATAAAGTATAAAAAAATATTTATATTATAGATTTTTTGTACTAAAATTGAAAATGTATTCAATTAATTAAACATTTTTAATTAAAAAAAAGAATCAATTTTTTATTTAATGTATAATGCTATGTTGATTTCTAAAAGGTTACATATTTAAGTGTGACAAAATAAAAGTCAGTTAACGTAATATAGTATTTTAATTTTAGAAAACAGCAATATAATTCTAATTAATAATTAATATGACTTCCCCTTTAACCTCAATAACTTTTTGAAGTCTCTTTGATATACTTTCAATTAAATTTTTCAAATGTTGTGAATCTAGATTCTCCCAGTTGTAATGCTTCACAAAATAGGAGTTCTTGTTAGTTATTCCGCATTTGTCAACCCTATTATCCAGAATTGCTCATAGATTTTCAATAGGGTTTAAATCTGGAGACTGCGGAGGCCATTCGAGTTGTTTGATGCGACAAAAACGAAAAAAAGCTTGACTTTTCTTTACTGTGTGTTTCGGATCATTATTTTGTTGAAAAATAAAATTATTTTCTAATCCGATCTTCAGCAAAGACTTTTCCAAATTTTCATTAGTTACGTCAATATAAACATCTGCCGTCATAATCTCATCAATTTTGACGAGATTTCTTACTCCTACCCATGAGAAACACCCCCAGATCATGATATTTCCTCCACCATGTTTTACAGTTTTCTGAATATGTCGATCTTGAAGCACTTCTCCATGTTTTCTTCGGACTCTAATTCGCTTCTTTTGCCCAAATAACTCGAATTTACTTTCATCTGTCCATAGAACCTTTTTTCAGAAGTCTAATGACATATTTGCGTACTTTCGAGCCAATTGCAAACGTTTTTTCTTATTAATAACTCTGATAAAAGGTCGTTTACGTGCGAACCGGATGTATAAATTTGCTTCACGAAGTCTGCAACGTACCGTGCGGTCAGAAACATGAAGATTCATGTTTTCCTGAATTTCTCTGACAATAATCATTGCATTCTTCTTAACTTCTCGGACTATTTTTGTATCCTCCCGTTTGGAGTTTGGACATTACTCGTTTTCGGCCTCTTTCGCTTCTATCTGCCACCGATCCAGTTGACTGAAACTTCTTACTGATTTGTTTTACTGCTCCTCTACTTACTCCGTAGTTTTTTTTTTTTAGCAAAGTTCCGTTGAGAATGACCTTTTTTAACGTCCCGCACAATTAGATTTCGGACCTGTATCGAAATTGATTTTCCTCCCATTTTTAATGTAATAAATTCTCGAACTTCGGACAATAACCGAAACAAGCTGTCGGAAACAAATGAATACAATGACATGAACTGAGCGTAATAACGCGAACATGACAAACTTCAAGACAAACGATATAATCACATAGTACACACACACACTGTACATATTATACGAGACAGACGCGTTAGTGGCTTTTTTATTTTGTCAATTTAAGAAATAGCAATATTTAAGAAATATAGATATACTTGAAAGATAAAGAATAATTTATGTGACTTTTTAGATAAAACCTCGAAATAAATTATAAATGCTTCCTATTTCATCAATAAAAGCAGCATTGTTTTAATATTTTTATTATTTTATAAAACGAAACAGGATAACTGAGGAGATGGCTTTTTATTTTTGTCGGTCATTGTATATTAAATTGTCTTCACAAACACCAGCTTATAGCTCCTTCGCCATAAAATATTATGTAACCTGTAATACTTTGTCTAGTCTGTATATCTCCTGCAAAATCCGCATCACAATATAATAAACTTGTAATAAACTTATATTTCCATTGCTACTAAATTGTATTCTTTGATTGATTGTTCCAATTCATAATATGCTTGACATCATTTATATTCTCTCGAGTATAGTTTTCTACAAATCTGCTACTAAAACCTACACCATAGGATATATCTTGTTTTCGTTAATAGATACAGTAAACTTCCTATCACTTCTCTACAGTATGCACCAAAAAAAGATGCGACTCTCACAACTAACACTTCAGTTGTCAGTTTAGTTAAATAAAGTGAGTGGACGGGGGCAAATTTAATTATAACACAAATATTTTGTCCTTTTACCAAATATTTATTCTATATGCTTTCGATTATGAAGCAGATGGCGTTACTGTGTCACACTCATAATAGTGATCACAGCAAACATAATAGTGATTAAAAGAGAGTCACATTTTTTTTGACGCATACTGTATATCTATAATCTTCTTTCTTTTATGTGCTTCTTTCTTCATTCCTTATTAGCGGAATTTCAACAGGTGCTTTTATTCATGCCATACTGTTTTAATATTTTCTTTGTATATTCTTCCTGTCTCAACTTTATTCTGTCTTCATCTCTTATCATCTCTTATAATTTCCAAGCCAACAAATACTTTAGGTTTGTAGACCCAAAGTATTTGTTGGCTTGGAAATTTTGTCATTTTAAATTCTGTCTTCAACTACTTAATAGTTCTCTCTATTTCTTGCATATTACTTCCAACAAATATACCATCGTCTACATATATTCCCAATATTAATTCTTCGTCATTCTTCTTGAATATGCACTGTTCACATTCCAATGGCTTGAATCTCTTCTCTTTAAGAAAATCTGTAAATCTTATATTCCATCTTAATGATGCTTGACGTAGTCCATATAGAGAGCCTTTTTCAATTTAAATACAATACTTTATCTTTGCAGTCATATCCTTCAGGAGGATACATACTCGTATATACATCTTCTTCTACATTACCATAAAGGAATGTCGTTTTAATGTCAAATGTTACTATTTGATATTTCTTCATAGCAGCTAACGCAAAAACGCTTCTCAATGCACTTGCACTGATCACTGAACTGTACGTCTTCTGGTAATCTACAATATACCGTACTCTTATTCGCAACCTCGAATTTCAAGTCGAACCTTGTATTTACCGTCTTGTTTGATTTTGGAAACCCATTTACCACTAAGAGGTTTTTCTTCTCTAAGTTTCTTTATCTATTTCTTTCCAAGTATCATTTTCTCTTAACGAATTCTTTTCTTCATTTATTGTTTCTTCCCATTTCTGTTTATGGTCCTGTAGTTGCTTCTTTATATGTGAGCATAACATATTCTTGATAACGTTCTGGACATTTCTTTATTCTTATAGATTTTCTTTTCATATTCATTTCTTGCTGTTTCTTTTCTCAAAATTTTCTTCTAAATTATTTTCTTCAATTTCTTCTTGTCCTCTTTCTTCTTTGTATGATGAATTTCCTCCAGTTGCATCTTCCCCCTCTTCATTTTCATTATTTTCTAAATCTTCATTCTCTTCTGATTCTTCTCTTCTTTGCACAAAATTTATCTTTATTTTCTTTGAATCTTCTTTATATATATATATATTATATATATATTATATATATATTATATATATATCCTTTGTTTCTATTATATTTCTTGAAATCTAACATCTCTTGCTGTTATTATTTTCTTCTCATCTGGATTCCATAATCTGTATCTATTTGGTGCGTATCCTACAAAATATAGTTTCTTACTTCTGTCTTCTAACTTTTTCAATGGTCCTAATCTTTTCGCATAAACTATGCCTCCAAAACTTTGCATCGTCTTAATATTTGGCTTTCGTTTTTCCCACATTTCATAAGATGTACATTTCAGTGTATCTGTCGATAGTCCATTTAAAATATAGACCGAATAATATAAAGCTTCACCCTATATTCTTTTATTTAAACTCGAATCAAACAAGAATGCACGTACTTTATCCATCAAGATTCTATTTAACCTTTCCGCTTTTCCATTCTGCTGAGGTGTGGTATTATCTAACACAATTCCTCGTCGTTTACACCATATCTTTATTCAGAAATTCTTTTCTGTTGTCACACATTATTTTACAAATTTTTTAATTCCAGTGTGCTTCTACTCGTTTTACATTCTTTTAAATAATTTTGCACTTCATATTTATTTTCGAGTAAATATACCAGAGTATAGTGCATATAATTATCTAGGAATGTCAGAAAATATTACTTTCCATCCCATTTATTCGGATCTATTGGACCACAAAGATCTGTATGAATAATTTGAAGTGGTCTCTTCGCTCTTGATCTTAAATCTTCAAATTTTAATGTTGACTGTTCCGCTCGTTGACAAACCTTGCATATAGTCTTAAGCTCTTCCAATTCTTTTGATGATAATTTAATACCTTCACACAAAATCATCATCTTCTTTATTTTCTCTATGCTTGCATGTCCAAGTTTTCAGTGCATATTTCTGCTTGACTTTTATTACTTTCTGTCAAATAAGATTCGTCATTTTGTTCTGGAATCAGTTTCACTTGAAAAAGACCATTAGACATCTTCTTCTCTTTTAATACTGTCTTATTATTTGGTTTAACTATTACTTTTTCCTTTGTAAAAATAACTTCTCCGTCGTTTTTAGTAACTGAATTTACTGAAAGTAAATTCGTACTCAATTTCGGTATATACAAAACTTCTTTTAAACTACATTTATCAAATTCTATTCTTCCAATACCATGAGCCTTCATTGTTTCTTCCGTCTTTGCAACGTTTATTGTAGTATTAGAGTTCTTCAGCTCTTTGAAATAATTTCTAATATTAGTCATATTCGATGTACTTTTAAAATCCAGAATCTAAGAATTTTGCTCATTTATTTCACTTGTGAGTAACGCAACCTTGTTAGTATCATTTTCTCATTATCTTCATTCTTAGTTTGCCTCTTATTTCTAAAATAACAACTTTCTTTTCATGATTAGTTTTCTTGCATATGTTACACCTTTTCTTTTTAACATTATCTCCATCTTTACACAGTTTAGCAATATGTCCAACTTTATTATATTTAAAACAGCGAATCTGCTTCTTATTCTTTTGATCTGACTTCATCCCGCAATTCTTAACCAAATGTCCTGTCTTATAACTAAAGACCCGGACCGAAAGATTTTTTCAGTTCGGTTCCGATTCCGGTTCAATAAAATATCAAATAAATGTTCCGGGTTCGGTTATTTTACTTTTCACCAGTAAAGAAAACCGAAACTGTAAAAATTACGGTTTTTAACGGTTTTTTTCGGTTCTACTTACTGGTTTTTTTCTATTTATTTTTTAAATTTATTCTATTAAGAAGAGCGAGGGGGAGAGGGAAGAGAAAGAGAGAAAGAAAGAGCATGTTCACCTGTTCAATCTAGAGAGCCTAGTCGAAGAGAGACGTCAACTGATCACGTAACTCTGAACAAAAATTACGTAAACATTATTTTAAGCACATTTCTCTTGGTCCTTTCTTACAACTTATTTTATTCTTATAGATAGATCTCTTATTTATACATAAAGTCTACATATGTATTCTTGAATTTCATGACTTAGAATAAATTCTTGCAACATGTTGGTAAGGAAGATCTAAATAAAAAAATACTAGTATCTTAAAAAAAGTTTACATTAAAAATATGTCTCGCGATCCCGCCAGATTTCTTATATCATATGTTGGAGGTATTTGCATTCCGATTGTTAAGAGAGCTGGCGACGGTGGTATACTGGATTGAGCATTGGTGATTTCGACGAAGAATCGAAGATTAAGAACAAGGATAAAGATAAAAAATTAAGAAACCGACTAAAGAACCGAAAAAATCGTAAAATTTTACCAGTTCGGTTACGGTTTCGGTATTATAAACTTTACAAAATTTGGGTACGGTTTCGGTTTCGGTTCACTAAAAAAAAAGGGTTCCGAAATGGTTTTCGGTTCTGATTTCGGGTCTCTACTTATAACAATTATTACATTTCTTGAAAGCCACAGCTTCCTCTGCTTCTTTCGGATGAATCCTTTGTTCTTCTCCTAAAAGTCTTGCTATCATATTTTCTAACGTTTTCTTATCTGACTCCGTTGACTCCCAAGCGCTAATAAAGTAGATATATTCTTTCGGTAGAGTTGTCAATATTTTAGCCATAATCATTCTATCATCAATCTTTAAATCTAACGCGTTTAATCTGAAAGCTAAATTTTTCATTTTATTTATTGTATCTTGAATAAGTTCTCGCTGATTTTCCGTGAAAAGTAATGCTTTATTTAAAAAAAGTCGTAAAAAATATGTCACTGAAAGTATTGTCCATCGCTAGCCACTATTTCCCATCTTTCTGGCAGCATTTGAATTCCACGTTGGAAAAACGACACGTCTTTTGAGGCTATCCAAAAGTCGACCCATTTTTTGGCATCATCATAAGAATGAAAGTGCTGCTCAGCCAGCCCATGTGCCATCGATCGAAACAGGTGATAATCGGAAGGGGCAATGTCTGGTGAATACGGCAGGTAGGGTAGGACTTCCCACACACACACATTTAAGCGTTTCCAAGTAGGTTTTCACCGATTGTGTAATATGTGGCCGTGCGTTGTCATGTTGCAAAATCACTTTGTCGTGTCTCTGCTCGTATAGCGGCCGTTTTTCCTTCAATGCTCGGCTCAAACGCATCAATTGTAGTCGATAGCGAGCTCCCGTAATGGTTTCGTTCGGTTTGAGCAGCTCATAATAAATTACACCCACCTCATCCCACCAAATGCAGAGCAAAAGCTTCGAATCATGGATATTCGGCTTTGCCGATGATGTTGATGCATGGCTGGGCTTACCCCACGATCTTTTACGCTTAGGGTTATCATAGTGTATCCACTTTTCATCGCCAGTCACGATACGATGCAAAAACCCTTTCCTTTTCTGCCGTTGAAGCAGCTGTTCACACGTGAAAAGACGCCATTCGACGTCTCTCGGCTTCAATTCATACAGCACCTAATGTCTTTGCTTTTGAATCATTCCTAATAATTTCAAACGTTTCGAAACTGTTGTGATCAACTCCTAATGATTCTGCAAGTTCAGCTAGCGTCTGACATGAGTCTTCATGCAGTAATGCCTCCAATTCTTCGTCTTCAAACTTTTTTGATGCGCCACAGCGTTCTTTATCTTCAACATCAAAATCATTATTTTTGAAGCATCTAAACCAATCTCTGCATGTTGTTTCCGACAGAGCATGGTCGCCGTAAGTCTCAACAAGAATTCTGTGTGCTTCAGTTGCAGATTTTTTTTTAATAAAGTAGTACAGTAAAATTCTCCGCAAATACTCTTTTGTTGGCACGAAACTCGACATGTTTAACACTATGAAACAAAAAGTTGTTTACATTTCGGCGAGATGACAAACACTGAATTTCAAGCTTGCTTATTGTAGTTCCTTATCGATGCGTTCCCATCTTCACTACACGCATACAGTTCTGTTAACGCCATCCGTTAGAAAACAACGAGAACTTATTCAAGGTCCTTATATATAAATAGACATATCTGAACCTTTTTCAAAATTCTACCATAAAATTCTTGCAATAAACTACATCTTTGTTGCTCTTAGTCCCTTTCATAAATATTACATATTTTTTTCCACATTTCATTTGATATATCACAATCCATTATATTCAGAAGTGGTTTCTTATCTAGCGTTGAAACTATTATTTTTTGTGCTATCGCATCTTTCTCCTCCTATGCCGCATTTCTTTTTTCAATTTCTATTGCCGTTTCAACTATCAGATCTGTAATACCTTATTTGCTCGAAATAATATTTTAACTTGAAATTTCCAAATCTGAAAATTTTCCGTGTCTACTAGCTTTTCAATACTACAGTAATCTTCCGTTTTAGCCATTTCAGTTTGATTAATTTATATAATTCCCTAATATTACAGCTTTTATTTTATGTCTTTTTACTTTAAAATATATACGATTTATTATGTATATATTTTAACACGCGAATATCCGAATTTAAAATAATATTCTCATTCTTTAACTATTTACTTGATCTATTCTTTATTTTTATTTTTATTTTTTTTAATTTATTCTTATTTCTTTAATTACTTATTTATTATATTATATGCCACAAGCTGCGAGCCGCATCAATTCGGTCTTCAAGTAAATTTCGAAATGGCTGAATTCAATTGATTTATCGAAATATAAGCGTTATGAACTGCATCGGTAATAATGAAATTGTTTAATTCATTTATATTTATTTATTAATCAAGTTTAAAATTTCGTAGAAAACGCTACATTATTGATAGCGTTTTCGTTTGTATGGCGATTCGTTTGTATGACGTCACAGGATTTTTCGTCTTCACGCATTTTGTCTGCTATTACACACATTGACAGTTCCGCAGTTTTTTTTAACGAAATTTTCGAAGAAAGTGTATAAAGATGACAAATATTTTAGAACCAGGTTTTGTGAAAGCTGACTCAGCAAATCTACCGAAAATTAATGTGTTTATAGAGTGATAATTTTAAGGCTGCTGAGATTAGGAATACAAAGGCTGCAATGTAAGTACATTATTCATGAATATTTGTTTTAACGTCTCATTATTACGATTCATTACTTTTTCGATGTAAATGGAAAATAATTTATCAACAATAATATTGAACGATTATTATAGGTTTTCGTTTTTCAGAAGCAAAGCGAAGGGGATAATTTGCTATTCGTTTTCTATCAGATTGACAAACAAATTTGTATGATACAACATCAGGTTTTATTTTTATTGGTTCACTTATTAAACAGAAGCGCACATAATTTTCCTTATCGTTTTTGAGCTGAAAAATAGTATCACAATAAAATAGTATGCTGAAAAATAGTATCACAAAAAAATACTCATTTTTATAGAAATTTTTATAGAAATCATTTTTATAGTCATCAGTGGAATGTGTTCTCCGTCTTATCAAACGCATTTTTTTATGGATATTATTATTGTCAATCATAATATAGGTCTATAAAAAAATTCTTTTTATTGACCTAGAAACGGCTGTATATAATTCCAAATGTTTTTGATGTGCTAAAATCAAATCCGTAGTCCAAATTGTTCTTTTACGTCAGGTTTTCGAGATATTCTAACCTTAAAGTGCCAAAAACGCTATTTCGGGCATTTTAAATTAGAATGTCTCGTAAATCTGATGTGATGGAGTAATTTGGGCTATTTGGATTTGGTTTTAGCATGCCAAAAACCTTCGACATTATATACCTCTGTTTCTGGATCAAATTTCATGTCGGCTTATGTAATTTTAGAAAAATGTTTCGATAATAATGGGACTAATATATATAGTTAAATATTTTTACTACTTATGTCAAAATGATCCTCCTTACAAAAATAATTTGACTGTGTTGGTTCATCAGGTCGTCGAGTTTGACGGAACCATAACCTACGCTGGCTTTTGTGGCACTGTCGCAAATACTTTATGCGATACACTTTTTGTTGTGTTTTTGCACATAAGCACAAATCATTGATAATCTTTCGGTTTACTCATTTGTTTTATTAATTACACTGTTAAAAATAAAGTGAGTATATAAGGAAAGAATAAGATGAGCTTTCGGCAACAACCTCGTGACGTCACGCGCGAGTTCGGGTAAACTCGGGTGATTCCGGAACGTTTGAATCACAAGTTAGTGGATTGCATTTTTGAATCAATATTATTTAATAAATATTAAGCATTTTGTGAAAAGGAAAAAAACTTGTTGACAAATATATGTATACAATGGAAGTATTTTTTTAATACAACTTGAAGATCGAATTCATATCCGTTCCTAGCAACAACTTCAAACTTTTAAATCTATCGAGATCCTTTTAGTTTTAATAATTTTAAATTAAATTCTATTTTTCTCTATTCTATTTTTTTTACTTTTTAATTATCTAGCTTTTTCTTTCTCAATCACTAATTTATGGCGCTCATCTGGGCTCATAACTTGTTGAGAATATAATATAAACGATTTTCATTCAAATAAAGATTCAATCGTATTTCGTTTACAAATTATTTAATTCCATGAATGAGAAAGAAAACGTTTAATAAATTTACAAGAGAGATAATAGAAGCTATCATGAATTATATGTCAATATACCATATGTTTCATATCAATTATCTTCACAAATACTAATTATTCATATTAACGTACAAAATTTAAATATATCAATGTATTTACAATGAAAATAACTTATTAAACTTATGAAAATAACTAAATAAACTTATCTGTTACGACATTCCTATTAGTTCAGCAATTAATAATAATCGTATTTGTAAGGCTTTACATCCATAATGCACGAAGGCTCTCTAGGTAAAGCGACGAGCATCAAAGACGATATTCATGCATTACGAATGTAAAACAAATAAAATTAGAATGAATATTAATAACAACAAAGTTCAATGCAATCTATCGATAGCTGAATTAGTTTGATAAAATTATTAATTATTTCAACACAACTGTACACACCATGTTATCCTTTCACCATGCATATTTCTTTGGAAAGTCGTGCGTTCCGAGCAGGGGGGGGGGTTGCTTCGTATGGAAGTCGTGCATCCCGGCATAGCGGGGAAGATGAGGTGAAAGTATATACTCTTGTACAGGACTACGTTCAGGAATTACGCCTAAATAACTCTAGGGTGCGTTTTTGCTATAATATACGTAACGTAATCTATAGAAGAGGGCGTAATTCCTGAACGCAACCCTAATATTATCCTACGATGTCACATGCCGACCGGTGATCGTTGTTTTATTAAGCAAATCCGTACGCATCACCTTGCGAGAATGTTGGAACACGCGACGCGAACAAACCTTTTGAGTTTTTACAACATAAATACCTTGATTTGGATAAATTGCATTGAAAGTACAATATTTTATTATAAAATCACAAATAATGGGTTAGGGAAAGTCTTTTTACAAATTGATAAAAAGATCTTAAAAAAAAATCCCTATCAATATCTTCGTTAAGAATGATCAAAATTTAAATTTAAAAAAAGAGTTTTAAAACTTGAAATCTTTACTTTCGAATGGTTACTATATTTTTTTAATTTATGTGAGTTTTATAATTTTTACATATAAAAAACTATACGAGCTAAAAAAATGAAAAATTTTCTTTTTACTTTGTAGGTCTCTAGCGTGCCAAAAAAAATTTGAGCAAATTTTCGACTATCTATCGTGAAAACTTGAAGCTGTTCTTACAAAATCGTTTTTTAAAAATGTTCCTACGATTTTTTGTTCCTGAGTTACTCGCGGATTAAGTAAAAAGGAACATTCTGACTTTATTGCTCGTAACTCCGTTAAAAATCATCGTATTGCAATTAAAAATACAGATTCTTAAAGCTGAAATGTTGCTCTATCAAGTGGTGTAATTGCCAATTTTTTAAAAATAGAATGTATAGATTGCTAAAAAAGTCTTTTTATCAATTTGTAAAGGGACTTTTTCCCTAATCCAATATTATTGTAAAGTTTAAAAAGCATTTTTAAGCAAAATCACTACAAGTATCGAAAATTTACTAAATTTATGTGTGGTAAAAGTATTGTGAAATCGCAAACATTTCTAACAGTGTATGAAAAAGAGTTCATGCATTTTAGGCGATTTGGAGGGAGGAGTACAGGTACGAGTATAAAAAAATTAATAACTTACGAGGTATTTGACATGTTATGCCAATATATGCTATAATAAGTATAAGATACCGCGTAAACTAATGGTTTTTTTTATATCTCTACCTTAATACTTTTATATGCAGAATAATTAGAGGAATCATATTATATAAAAAAATCATATAATTTCCATTTAAAAAAGTGGAGATGATCTTCATATCTTTTTAGCGCCTCCACTTACAAAGGAACCGTCGAAGCTGTCCCTCACCGATTTTGATAGACTTTGGATATGTTGTAGAGTATAAAAAAATATTAAACCCACTTTTTTTTATCAGCGTATCTCAAGGTTTAGGGGGTGAAAATTAATGAGTGAGGATGGGAGAAAGTTAAAAAATTTGATATTAAAAAAAGTAAATACACCATTATATAAAGCACAAAATACCATAAAACTTTTGTATTAAACATTTTTTAGTATATCGCATAGTTTCGAAGATATTTGCTAAAAACAATAAAATCCATTTTTTTCGAGGGGATGTTTCACCCCTTAAACCTTGAGATATGCTGATAAAAAAAAATATATATAGGTCTAATATTTTTTTATACTCTACAACATATCCAAAGCCCATCAAAATCATTGAGGGACAGTTCCGACCGTTCTCTTGTTAGAAGAAAAAACAATACGGCCAAAATTCTCTTTGAAACAATTCCACTTTCATCTGAAACACTTTTTCATATCATTAATTATTTCGGAGAAAATTGAATGTATGGATTAAAATGGTAGCAAATAAAAGTCATGACTTTAATAATAATTTATTTTAATAAAGAAAAACGATTTTATATAAAAACAAAGAGAAATTCGCAGATATGGTTCAGCAATGTGATAAACTCGATCGTTGCTTTCTCCTGTTCAAGATATGAAAAAAAATTTCCTGAAATACTATAGGACAATTTTAACCACGATTTTTTTATTTCAGTAAGTAAAATTGAATAGGAAAAAGAATGAACACAACGATCTCTGCATGCTCCTCAAATCGCCTAAAATACATGAACTCTTTTCCGTATTACATAACGAATATGACGAAAATATATTATACGAAAATGTACGGAAATTATAATTATTGGATTTGAAAATGATTCCTTTTTTCAAAACAAGAATTAATTTATAACGATATAATAATATAATTCCTTTTAGATTCCAATAAATCACATATTAGGCCTATTCTTTTTGGTTGAACTTTTGTACCAGTTCATCTTTTTTCCTCTTCTTTCCTCCTAGTGAGAAAAATGAACTAGTGCAAAAGTTTAGCCAAAAAGAACAGGCCTATTCACTTATATAAGTTAACTTACCGTTGTAAATTTGTATCTGCTGGAGAAGTATTTCGTGTGTCATTGTATAAGGCAAGGATGAGTGAATTAATGTGAATCACATGTGCAAGATATTATACACTTTATATTTCATTTATGAGCAAGTCCTACAATGTACAATACGATATGACTTCCGAACAGCTTTATCAAAACAGATGAATTGAATGAGACAACTAATAAATATGCGCAACAATTACTGCTTTTATCCGTTCGGCACCTAATTTTTCGCTTTCGTTAATTACTCGACAATTATTTCTCTCTCATTAACATCGAAAATCGCATCGCGTGGTATATTCGTTTTGTCATTAATTGAAACATTCGAACGGCAACAATAAAGATAATACTGTACAAAAACACGCGCTCGCACATCGTAAAAACCGATTTTTGTATATCGATTACTTTTGTCACCAATTTTGATTTTAGGAGTTTTATAGTACCGTCTTGGATTTTTTTGGAAATGCTTGCAGTCATTTCAAGTATATCGATATAATAATTTAACTTGTTCACAATACTATTGTAGTGTGAACATACGAATATGTTGTGCACATTATTAGTGAGAAACCCGATTTAGTATGTCTCCATCTTATACGTATATTTATATTTAATTAATTTTAACAGTGAATATGTTTCACTATCGTATTACTTATTTATATGAGCTACGTATATACTTATGCGTATAAGGAAGAATTAGCAACATTGATTTGTTAACGATGATGAATATCGATTTATGAGTATTGAATTGATACAAACATCAATTTTTAACAGCTATCTCAATGTTAATAAAATTTAATCTATAATATCTGATTACAATTGTAATAAAATTTTGTTGTGATAATTCATAAACGTTATTAAAGTTAATATGGGTAAACAACCTGTTAACAAAAAAATTTTACGTTATTTAAATAAATATTAAATTTATTAAATGAAATAATCAAATAACAATAACGTCAAAATCGGAATGTAACATAAATGTTCAAAAAATGAACATTTATAAAAATGAACAATTGTAACATATATCTAATAAATTTATGGTATTTGTAATATAATAATAGATGATGCAAACGTGTAATATTTTTTTAACGTATCGTAAAACTACCGTCTAAAGATAATGAAACAATTTAACTTATACAAACTTCGGTAAACGTAAATGAATATAGGTATGAATATTAATCGTTTCTCGCTACAGTTTGGCATAGAATAAATATAAATTGTTATCGTTGATTACATTATAGTTAATACTATAAGCAACTCGAGCGGACGAATCCGTTTGAATAGAATACTGTATAATATGATACACTTGCGATAATATGATTAGTAATGATGAGAATGAATTACAATCGTGAAGGTGTCTCTGAGGTTTTTGGTTCTCGCAAACGAAGTCATTTTTCGAGCCAACACTTTCGTTATCGTGCGTTCCTGTATACATCATTCGAAATCGTCTCTATAATGTGAATACCGAAGATTTTCGTCTTCGACAAGACTTGCCGAATTGTTTAAGATACTTAATATGAAAAGAAAATAAGAAATACCTGATATTAATTAACGATGAATCATAACGATTTTCAAACTCTTATATCTCTCTCTTACCCTGTAGATTTATTTCCATTTCAAGATCTTGAAAAGATATATAAATCCACAAATATCGGCGTTATTATATATTTATTTGTCTTTATATCGGTTATCGTGATATCGAATGAGCCATGTTACATTGTGACATCGCGCGAAAATGAGGAAACGCACGAATTTCTAGTGGAAATTTTATAATATGTATTAGGTTTATTCTTTTTGGAATTTCTTACATTTTTTAATCTTCCTCTTTCTCTCGTTATGTTAGAGAAAAAAGAAGGAAAAATAAACGATGCAAACGTTCGGTTAAAAAGAATAGATCATTTTTTATGGAATTTATATAAAGATATATCAAAAACTGCCTTATAGTTGCTTTTGATAAAAGTCATATAATAATAAAAAGTCATATAATGATAAAAAGTCATATAATAATAAAAATCGTACACGTTTCTTTCTTTTTTCAAGAAATGTGTGTGTACACTGAATTGTACGCCACAATTCTTATCAGGCTTGTATTGACGTAATTATAGTGACGTAATTTGGACGCTCGTGTTTCTTCTTTCAGTAGAATTTGATGTGTTCTGAGATTTGTTGCGGTATAACATAATCTCATATGAGATAATAAACGTGCGTTATTGTGTCACTTAAAAACAATGATAGAAAAATAGTTTTGAGAAATCTAGGTCCCTCTCTTGCGCGCGCGTGTGTGTAAAAGTACATGCGAAAGTGAAAACTAATCATAGCTCTTCTCCTCCAGTTCGCAAATATGGCAGTTTTGATTTAATCCTTTCTTCTTTTTTACGTTTTTGTTATCGAAAACGTTTTATTGTACCGTGCCGACGACGTATGCAGCGAACATGATTTTATTACAGGGAATCAAAGACTAATCTAAAGACAATATGTATAACGATAGCCTTGACTTTCTTTTTGACTTCTTTTGCGTTTTTAATTACTCTCTGCCCGTTTCTTTTACCTTACGTATACTTATCACATATATTAGTTTGCCTATTAGTGTTTTTTTTTCTGAATTGTTCTATTGATTTTTAATCGATTCTACTTTTTTCTCACAAATCTAGTTTTTGTTTGTGACGATGTTTGTGTTTGCGGCTTCATTTTTCCACTGTGCAACTTTGCAATATTTATTTATTAATATTTCTCACATCGGAAGCGAATATTCATTTCCCTTCGTTGTTATTACGATAAACTTATTTAATATTAATGTCGCATGTGTTCGTTACTTACATAGCGTGTTTGACATTCTATATTGAATAACTTCTCTCCCAAGTCGCACGAATAAATTTTATTTGCATTATTGGTTACTTCTTATCGTTATTATCATTAATGTGATAAATAAGAAATATAAATATGTAAAAACATTATGTAAAAACATTATTTATTTATTTATAATAATAAAAGGTTTGTGTGAGAAAAATAGGGAAAGTAGTTACATTTTCATTTCAATCCTGTTAATCTGTTCAGATCTATTTGATCCAAAATGTAATTTATTTTCTCACTAAGATTCTATTTAAAAACTTTTTTCTCTGATATTTAATGACTTCATCTCTTATAATGTAAGATTTTTTTTCTGTGAAAATTTATTTTAGTTTTTTAGGACTTTTTAATTACATTGACCTAAATGATATGATCGTATAGTAAATTTGAACAGACCAGCAGAATTAAAATTCGTAGGAATAAATGACTATTCAACTTTAGTTGTGTTCCGATAGCTGTGTCGAAAGTTTTCTTTTTAGTTACAAGGTTGGTAGCGCTGTAACTAACATAGCTGTGTTCCGTAAGAGATCAGCTGACATCGTAGTTTGCATTTACTTTATCGGCTTGTCTAATTTGTTATTTAAAAAATGGATTTATTTGTATTTGATGAATTATTTTCAAGTTCAAGTGAAAGTTCTGAAAGTGAAGAAGAAATAATAAATATTATTTATGACGATAACGAAAATCATCCGAAAAGAAAGAAAGCAAGAGTTCAAAATTTTATTGAAAATGTAATTTGTAAATACAACAATGAAGAATTTCATGACCGAATATAGGATTCCTTTATTTAATTAAATTTATTCTCATCAGTCCAATATTCGCTTCATATTGCTTAAATCATTATACATATACATATTTCAATAAATATGTATAATAATAAATAATCAATTATATATTATAAAAGTAAAAATTAACCTCTTTCCTGGACAAGCCGATAAAGCAAATGCAAACTACGGTGTTAGCTGATCTCTTACGGAACACAGCTATGTTAGTTACAGCGCTACCAACCTTGTAACTAAAAAGAAAATTTTCGACACAGCTATAGGAACACAATCTTTATATTATTTGGCATTAAATCTGCTACTTGTTGTCATTCTCCGCTGTAATTATATTAATATTCGCTAATTCCCATTTTAATACCGATTTGAATATACTTGGTCATACTCATATTTTAACACAATTCTGTTCCGTTTTAGAAATTACACTGTTAATCGAAAGCCGCTTCATATATTTCATTCGAGTACAGGAGCTGGTTTTCTATAAACGTCTCGAGTCTCTCCTTCTCTCTCTCTCTCAGTAAACTGTTACGATTTCACTGGATCCACGCATATGCAAACTGTACATCTGATTTTTTTTAATGAAAATTATACGTATGTTATTCATTTACTATTGGTACCCGTTATTAATTGACTTTGCGATGAATTACATCAAAACCAAGAATATGCAATCTCTTGCAGTTTTATGAGTACTGAACGTTTGCAACAATAAAATTCATGGCTTATGCGTCATTTTTTGTGATGAAAAATATATTTAAAGTATCTATTTATTAAAAAATTCGTAGTAAAAAAAATTAAACAGTTCAACATAATTAAACATTAACCGCAAAAGTGTACATATTGGTAAAAAAATGTCAAATTCTTACTTCATGTTTTGGCACATTAACAATAATGCAAATATGAGGGATATTGCAATATCGGATGAGGTTTCCTGCAAGTATATCTATCTACACGGTATATGCAATTGTGCTATTGAAGCGTTTGATAATAACATGCAATTGATAAAATCTATTAAAAAATCTTTTTGTGATAAATAAGAAATTTTATCTCATTCAATTCTTTAAAATTCAAAATTTGTTATTATGACTGTCAAAAATTATCTTTCAAGTGTTGACTTTGCCTAGAAGAGCCTTAAAAATTATGTTGTAAACGACAAGGAAGAGCAACCGTTCAAGGAAATTTAAGACCACTTTAAATAATTTCTTATCGAATACGCAATTTTATTTTTCAAATCGCAATTATATATTAGTATAGTTCGTTTCGCGTGTATGAACTTGCTATATATTTTTCAATGTATGTGTTATATCAGAGGGATTATACATCGACTATATCTTGTATCGTAAGCGCGTGTGGAAGTAAAACCGGCTTTTACGAATGCTGCTGCATTTTATCGTTCGTTGCAGCTCGCACTTTGGAATAATAGCTGTTATGCGTACAGAATATTTTTGATGGTTATTTAAACAATCTCTCAATGTCAAGATTAAACTGTTTAATCTTGACGTTGATTAAACTTGAAAAGTTTATGCTATCCGATGTTATATTTTGCGATTGGTCATCTTTTCCTCAAATTAATAAATCTTTTAGTCGAGATTATTCTATAATTGATGATCCAGTTATTTTCTTCTACAATATATGAATAACCATCTACTTAAGATACTGGCATCTATTCTTTGTCACAATAGCCCATATTCTGTGTACATATATATATATATATATATATGTGTGTGTATATAGCAAGAGTAAAGAAGCAAAACTCATATTTTCAATTTCTCCAAGATTTTTTATAAAATTGAAAAACATCGCAAATATAAAGATTTGGATGATTGGACTATGATAACACAAACGTTTTAGTTTTAATATTGAATTAGAAATACTGAACGCTCAGTTTCGGAACATTATTTCTAATTCAATAGCCAAGGAAAAACTGAGAATATTAACTTCGCTTCTATACATCAAATGTAAACATACGCTATGAATTATTTTAATACAGGAATTACAAAACGTGCGTAGCTCGAATTCGGGAGAATTAAATAAAACTCGCTAAGTAAAAGTTTTATTGTTCCAAATGGCGTGAATTTGCAATTTGTCCGCCACTTATTCCGCCAGTTTAAGGCCTATGCGTTTGTCGGTCAAAAGACGCACTACTTTTTTGGTCATCGCCGCACATTAATTGGAATGCGCGGTCACGATTCATAACGATACTTCTACAATCTGATTTTGCAACAAATATTTTTTTATAAATTTCACAAAAATGTGCTGTTATAAAAACATCTCGTCTCTCTGACATTTATATATGTATGTTACAGAGTCCCCTTCAGGGAATCACAAATCACGCACACGCAATTCGTATGTGTCCGTATGAATACTCTACCTACCTACCTTTTATATCTCGACACCGCTAATTCGCCGAGCGATAAATCGATTATACGCTTATGTTAAACGATAACTAAATTGCACTAGTATATTGCACATGTTCTCGGGTGTTCTTTGGCATCTCTACAAATTATTAATACATATATTTCACTAATCACAAGTTCTGAGATAAAGGAAAAAATCGCATCCGACGCGGTAGGCCCGTACGTATAATATACTCAAGAAAAACGACTCATACGAGTTCGAGTCTCGAATAGATTTCCTGAGAATAACGTCGATGTGATATACACGAACATAATTAGATTTCATCCATACAATTTTTTAATCGCAGGATACTGTTTATTATTTATGCTTGGAGAACATTCAGACAAATTATACCTACACACATTTTTTTAATATTTTCAATTTCTCAACAAATGAACGTTTCAAAAGCATTCCACACACACACAGGCGCGCGCGCGCGCAATTAAATCAACAGCAAGCAACTAAAATAATTCAACAATGATAAACATAATACATTATAATCATAAATAAATAAAATACCACTGACCACAAGGAACTTGTTTAATCTAAAATGCATTCTTCTTTTATGATAAAGACATTTGATAAATCGTAAATATGATATAAGACTTTAAATAAAAGTATACATAACAAAAATTCAAAAATATAGTAGATACGCTCAGCTTATTACTGACGTCTTGACAAGATCTATTCGATTATAATAAATATTAAACTTACTACAGAAATCTTTGAGTACTCGAACTCGTAGTTAAGGGGATGCTGGAGCCGCCTGTATATACCGATAAAACTAGCGTTTTTTTGACGTTTTTGTTCCTGTCAAATTTCTTTGTAGTGGTTTCACAGAATAAAAATTCCTTTTCCACGATTAAAATATACATGCTAATGTATTTGTCGCTGGTGTATTTTGTGTTCACAAAGCTCGAAAAAATAAAAAATTATAGATTTCTTTATTCATTTTACCTTCAGCATTGGTCGCTATACTAATTGTAAGATAAAAATGGATAAAAAAATCTGTAATTTTTTATTTTTTCGAGCTTTGTGAACACAAAATACACCAGCGACAAATACATTAGCATGTACATTTTAATCGTGAAAAAGAAATTTTTTTATTCTGTGAAATCACTACGAAGAAATTCGACAGAAACAAAAACATCAAAAACGCTAATTTTATCATTTTATCAGTAATACAGGCAACTCCAGCATATCCCCTTAACTTTCTGTAAACTGAAAGTTCTCGCGCAGTTTTAAAGAAGGAACAACGGGCGACTATATTTATTATCCGTTTTGCTATTATCATTCACCATATCTCGACTTACACGTCACTCTCTCACACACACACACACATACACACACACGCACGCGTGCGCGCGCGCGCGCTAACTATATCGTCCCGATTAAATAGTGGATACGATTTTATCAAACGTCACAGATTTTCTTCTAAATAGTCCATTTGTCAAATCGATCCGTTGGTAACCATAGAGTTTATAGATCGTGACACAGATCAGATGTATAGTTGCAGTCGTATGTAGTTTTGATATCTCTAGATAACAACAATTCGACGAGTGGTCGATGGTTTTCCTTTCCCTTCTCAGCACTGTGGAAAAATAAGACGTGCCGATGGCAATAATTGTAGATCGAATGTAATACGTAATTTGTGCGCTTTTACGTAGTAAAGAATATCATGTGATGAATGTATAAACAAGGATCGTTGTTTAATTCGAGAGAGTAAGATTGAATATTATATTTGAATATTATAATATAATTAAATATTATATTTGATTTTGTCGGTAGAGTAGTGAAATGTTTCACCGCGTATTAGAAAAATTCCAATGAAAGTCCACAAAATACTTGTTACAATATATACACTACTCAACAAAAAATAGGGAACACTTTCGAACACGCTCAAAATTGCACAATATTCAGAACACCATAACTCGGTGAAAAATCGTCGCAGAAAATAAATCGAAAAAGCATTTTAAAGGTTGAAATCTCTACTTTTCAAATCGGTAATCGATATTTCAATTTGATCGA
>NW_017257492.1:78706-101601 GCF_001594055.1 Mycetomoellerius zeteki
TACCTTCAATTTGTTTTTTTATTGATCGTTCTACGATTTTTTTTCACCGAGTTATTGAACGTTGAAGTAAAAATGTCATTTTTGCTTTAATGTTCAATAACTCGGTGAAAAAAAATCATAGAATGATCAATAAAAAAACAAATATATAGCTCCATGAAGGATCGATCAAATTGAAATATCGATTACCGATTTGAAAAGTAGAGATTTCAACCTTTAAAATGCTTTTTTAAAAATCTTATTATGCTCATTTTTGACGAAGTTACTCTATCTTGAAGTTAAAAGATCATTATGTGATGTTTTTTGATAGATATTTTCGAAGTGCTCTTGTCATTTCCTGAAAAATAACGGTTACCGCCCACATTAGCGTTACCCAATGTGCACCACATGGAGGTTGTCGGTAAGGAATTTGCACATCATGTGTGTGCGTGCATGCGTGTGTGCATGCGTGTGTGCGTACGTGCGTGCGTACGTGCGTAAGTCCTGGCACCTGTGCACGAGAGCGAGAACGAAGACCCATCTCTCTTAAGCAACGACGAATCGTTTGTTCGCTGACATGATGTAAAGTAAGATTTTCATGTCGAACACACCTTGCAGTAATCGTTCGTCTTAGCAAAACGTGACGAACAATTTGTCGATCTTGTCGGATTTTTGTTGCACGATGATGGCCACTTTCCTGACGTCTAGCGTATTGTCCTGTTTCTTGGTAACCACGCTCTATTCACTACAGATACAGATACACCAAGACGTTGTGCTACATAACGGATACTGTACCCTTCATCCAGAAGTGCGATTATGCAGTTTATGAGTAAAATGCGATTTAAAATGCTTTTTCGATTTATTTTCTGCGACGATTGTTCACCGAGTTATGGTGTTCTGAATATTGTGCAATTTTGAGCGTGTTCGAAAGTGTTCCCTATTTTTTGTTGAGTAGTGTACATACCTACATATAATTCGGTGATATAGAAATTTTATCTCTCGCGGCGCTCTGGTACTCAAAATTAAACCTCTGTCAACAATGTGATGAAATTTTCACCCTTTCTACAATCTAGGTCCTTCAAATTTCAGTGTAAATTTTTATATTGTTCTGTATGTAGACTTTATAAAAATTTGAAAAAATTCTTAAACACTTGCTAAAACTTTAACAACGCGCGAGTTTTTACTGTCGTATAATAGAAATTGGAATGTCTTTTATTTATTTTTTACAAATTTAAATTAATCTACCAAAATTTGCAATCAAACAATTGACTGTACCTTTAAAATCCAAGATGCCGATGGAGAATTAAAGATCGAAATGTGATTTTTGTATTATAAGGAAATAATAAATAAAAGAAAGAAGGGCATGGGCAGGGGCAGGGGATTAGGGATAAGTTATATTAGTAATAAAAGACACGCGTTTATGGCTTCTGGACGATATTGTAGTAATTGCGTTGAAGTAACTTTTGATTACGATATTGAGAAACCACGACTTGGGGATTTGGGATGTGACGGACACCGAGGTTGGGCTTGCTTTTCATGCCGAAACCGGAGATGCGATGATGCGGCTGTGGTATGCGCAAAGCGACCTTATTAGCAGCGGCGTTTACGTTCGCGGAGGCTAGCGATTCTACCGGCGCGGGCGGATTCTTTTCAGTGCTACTCATGCGTGACACTGCGACATCCGAAAGAGTCTTCAGATTCGATTCTTGCTGTCCTTTGCCGCGTTGCTGTTCGAGTTCCTTGGATTTGCGGACGACCGTACCAACGGTGCCGCCCGCGCCGGTTGTGGATCGCGCTGATAGCTTCGACAACGGCGGTAAGGAGGAAGATGAGGAAGAGGTGAGAGAAGATGAGGAGGAGGACGAGAAAGATGGAAGATGGTTGCCGCTGGGTAACGTAGCAGACAAATCGAGAACGTTGTCGTTGTCGTTGTCGTTGTCGTTGATGGTGGTACCGCCGCTGCTGAGGTCTAATGGCGTTTCATACTTGGAAGTGATATTCGACACTATCACGCTGGTCGCGGCAAAACTGGAAGATTTCGCGACGCGTATAGGCGTCAACGGTGGTGGTTCCTTCATCTTCGGCGTGACAGGCACAGCAACGGGCGCGGTAGGCACGGGTGTGGCAACGGTGACAGGAGCGGCGGCGGAAGTAAGAACGGACGCTGGCGTCTTTATGACGGATGGCGTTAATTCCTCCTTCTTGGAGATAATAGTCTTGAGGGCATCACGCATCTTCTTCTCCGCCAGCAAGCTTCGCACGCGGTTTGCCTTGTTTTCACGTAACTGCTTCTCTAGCTTGTCGTGGTTCAGATTGTCCGCCTTGTCGGTGCTAATTTGTGTTCGTTGCTTCGCTGTTCTGTCACTGCTGGCCTCGTTAACGGCTACCAGGCCCAATCGCCGCAGAATCTCCTCATCTTTCTTCGGACTCTCCGATTCATCACTGTTCTCCGGTGTTTTCGTTCGTTCCACCGTCTCCTTATTAATCTTTTTCGCCGTGGTACACTCCTTGAACTTAGTTTCTTCGTTTTGATTGTTTATGTTCTGCGCGATATGCACGACCTCGTCAGGAATGCTGTCGATGATATCCTCGATCGTTTCTTCCGTCTCTGCTATGACGCAATCTTTGGATTTGGTTTCCTCTCGAGCTAGTGTACTCGTCGGCGATCGCTGCTGCACTGCAATCGCTTTGAGCTTGTCGCGTCTAACTGCCCGCATCTGTAACAGTTTCTCCTTCGTTTGACTATTTGTACCACCTCCGCTCCCACCCCCTCCGCCGCCTGTTGCCCCGGAAGTAATCCTCGGAGGACACGGCGTCAGGCGAACCTTAAGCTTTAAGAGATCCTCGCGCGGCACTGTAGTGATCTCCGCGATCACTCGCTTGTGCCGTTTGTGCCGCTTCCGATGTTCCAATCTTGCCATATCCTTGCTCTTCGTTTTCTCTAGCGACCGATGACGATTGCTTGTCGACAGTTCGATGGTCGACGGAGGATCCGGGGTACGCATAACTGGAGTCACCTCACAACGTGGTTTTTTCGTTTTTATCTCTTTGTCGCGAACATTGACGTTCGTTTCGAGAGCACGAGGTGGCTCCGTGTTACAAGCTTCCTCTTCATGCTCACGATTGGGTTTGGGACTGGGTGGTGGGGTCGGTGGTCGCTGTATATTTTCCATCGCCGGCGGAACATCCTTGGTCACGTCATCCTTGTATGCGGCAACTTTCGAGATCGAAATCTCCTCTTCCTTTCGCAACACCCGGTAGAACAGCTTCATTGGCGCCTCCTGCAACAGATGGAATCATCGCGCCGCCTTTCATAATGTGCGCACCGCACCGCACTCGGGTCAAGCAGGTGGCTACAAATTAGGTTCGGTTATAACGAATACGAAAATTTATAGCTGTTGTTACTTGATGAGTTTATTTATTTTATTTACAAAGAACTTTTCGAGAGTATACTTTTCTATCCAAATTAAAAGACAATACTTTTGAACACAAATCGACGATTTAACGATCGTGAGTGATAAAATATCGAAATGTTGCCACTAAGATAACACGAATTGATACTAATGGCAATGGAATGTTATTTATAATTGCTCTTTAGTAAATAAAATGTTAAAGTTAATTAAAATGCAATGAATAAGTATCCTTAACATTAATCCTTAAGTACTAGTGGAAAATTACGCATGGATATGTGTTAACAAATACGTTTGTCTCTTTCAGACAGACTTGAGATTAAGGATGTATGGGTGTTATTTTTACAAATGTATTAATATTTATACTTTAAACAAAATATATAATACATATATGTAAAAGTTGTGTTAAAAGCATTCCGTTTTTATTGAACAATACATTTTTATAGTTTATTTGTTTTATTTGTTACTACTTATGTTATAAACTAAAATTTAAGAAATAATAACAAAAATCTAAATTTTTTAAATAGGTAATAAAGTACTTTAAATATTCAAAACAACTTATGCAATGTTTCATTGCGATTCACTGATTACATAGTTATAAAGATATAGAACAAATAAATATTTTGTTTATTTAATGGACAACTAGTTCATGCATCGCAATATAACTTTACATAAATAATCTTGAATACATAATGTACTTATATTAAAAAGTTGAGATTTTTGTCATTCATTTTATAATACATTTCCGTACATTTTTATTAGAGCACAGAAAAAACTACTATTATTTATTAAAATAACATGATCCAAATAGTAAACCGTCATCAAATTGTCGTATTATTTTTAAACATGATTTAGAAAAATCTGTAATTTTTTAATAATTTTGTTATTATGTTGAAATATCACCCATACATCCTTAAATTCTAAAAATATTGAATATATATATCATAATAAGAAATCGCGTACGTGATATATGTGACATCTCTTTTATCTCTTTTTTGTAAGAAATAAAAGATATATATAGAACCAGGAGAAAAACCATTTAGGCCAAATCAACTCGAATATTGAAAGCTTAATGTAGATTCGATTTGTAATATTAAATCATTATTCAATATCGTTCTGATATGGTATATATGAAAACGAACGCGTGATATGTCAAGTCGATATATAAATATTACAATATATAGATACTACAATATGTGTGTAAACTTACCCTCTTCCATCGAAATATGCAAGCAAGATCCAAAAGTGTCCAAGAGGGATCCAGCGAATACATGTTTAACTCGTCGGGATGCTGTGTTTCGTGTTTCTGGTACAAAATCTTTATCCTATTAATGACACCATTGACGGTCGCGTTAGCCTCTTCCCAGCCTCTTTTCAGCATCAGCAGTCTCACCAGATGACGCACTGTCACGGCAGCCGGGCACTTGAGATACCTCGTGCTTCCGCTTCTACCTTCGTTCTCCGTCAACACATCCTTCTTCGACGAGCCGCGTTCTTTCTTCGGCATTTCGTCTTCAGTGTCTTCTAGCTCTTGCAAGCTCAGACTGATGAAATCCTCCAGGGTGAGTTCGAGAGCACCCACGGGCGGTACCAATGGCGGACATTGCGGATTCACCAGACGGAAATGGCATCTACGTTCGAGTTCCGACCGGAAGAGACCGGGCACCGCAAGGTACACCAGCCGTTGAAGTCGCGTATCCGGCAAGAGAGGTGGCGACGTCGCGACGCTACATACGGGGCACGCGCGGGCGCCACTACTTAGACGTCGAACGATGCAACCTCTGCAAACTGACGATTCGCATCCGCAATACGTGAGAAAAGAGTGATCACGGCGTCTCAAAATGGAGATACGTTATGTGACTGATTTGAAATCGATTTAACATCGCGATATTTAATAGTAATAATTGATAAAGTGATAATGATTGAAAAAAAATATGTTGACTTTTCCAGATTTGGAAAAAGTGTTGTTAAGAATATGATTCGTGTATAAATGCAGGGGTAAGAATGAATACAGAGAATAACTTCAGCATCATGGTATCAGTTACAAGTTACAAAATATAACCTGCTGTTTGAGAAAAGCATATTGAGAAAGAGACTTAAAAAATTCTAAAAATAATAATTCCGAAGAAAAATTATTTCTGCATTTGTTTCTTATACAAGTATCATATCTTTAATAAATTATTGTACTTTTTTTTACGTGGCCGTTCCATGATTAATGACAAGCAATAATCATGCTGAACAAAATACTAACAGGAGTGCAGACATTCCACAAGAGTCGTAGCGTCTATGAGGTATCCTCTGCACAGGGGGCACACGATATGTTCGTTCAAATCTTTGACCAACGGCTTTTCCCTCTCCTTTGCCTCCATGTTGTTAACCTGTGCTGAAACAGCTGTGCCAATCGATTGTTAATCTATATAGCGAACAATATAGCTGCCGATACAGTTATGACTTATTACTGACACATGCACTAATTACTTTTTAATCTTTAATTTTGTTGTAAAAAAACCATCTTGGATCCTCTCAATCTTATCATTATTTTAATTTAATATCTATATTTTATGGAATTAATATATATTTGCAATGGAAATTATTTTTAAACAATCTTCTATAAACAAAAATTATTTTACTTCCGATAAGTAACTAAAACTAATACCAATGAGACTATCTTACATTTGTTTTTAACGTTCTACGTTTTTGATATGGTTTTATAATATGTATATAAATTTTTAACGAAGGTTTATGTTTTAACGAAATAGAACAAAAATGAACAATACATATGTATATATATATATATATATATTAGATTTTTCAAAATAAAGTGTAAAACAAATAGATTTATAAAACCTGAAACAGGATTTTTGATTTTTGATTCCAGAACAAGCTAGTGCAGCCTACGTGACAGCTTAAGAATCATCATGATGCTATCACAATGAACGTCGGTGATAAGATGCGTAATAATCAGTAGTATAGATCACTGTTGATGCATCCGTGGAAATACGCGTAACACTACCTAGTACCTAGTAACGCGTGCAGCAACGTGTATTCGCGGTGCATTCCCGTTGCAGCGTCACGAGAACGCTGACGCGACGCGGTGCGACGCGACGCGACGTTCGTGTTGCTCATGCGATGAACGGCACGCGATTTTCATGTGCATCGGTGCACAATGCCGACGTGCGTGCTAGGCGAGACGTGCGTGGACAAATGTTCCTCGCGAGAGATGTCGAGGGAAACGTGCCGATGTAAGCCGAGAAAGAGAGAGAGAGAGACTTTAAGGTCTATCTCTTAAAGGGGATGGTTTCTCTACTGACTCTCTCTCTCTCTCTCTCTCTCTCACTAGTGAAGCTAATAAATATCGTATTATCATCGCATCATCTCTCTCTCTCTCTCTCTCTCTCTCTCTCTCTCCCATTCCCCCCCCCCGTCTGTCGCCCATCCAAGAACCAGAGTGATACTTTCGAGCCGGTAAACACGCCGAGCTCAACGACTCGGTGGCGTACAGGTGTAAGTGCGTGTCGCTATATACGAGTTTCGTTCGTGCGACGGTTTCGTTTGTGCGGCCTGATGTTCGACATCAGTGATGAGAATAGCTAAGGCCCCATATACCGTATAAAAGAATGCAAGCTGGAAGACAGTAATCACAATTCTCTTCGACGTAACCTACCATTTTCAAGAATGCTTGTCAACGATTATGATTGGTCAATTCATGCTTACTTTTCTTCTTTTTTTACCTGCTAAAGCAAAAGTGACACTAGTTTTAAGACTTCCATTCATAAAATTGCTGGAACCAAACGAAAAAAAAACAATGAAAAATGCCAACAAAAACTGTTTGCATTTTTTAAATTGTTCAGTTTCAAATGTATGAATGTAAATATTAATTAACAGTCACTACTAATTAATTAATACAATTAATAAAAATAAATATGGATAAGTGTACTTCTCGTAATATTAACAAAAGTTTTATAAGAAACGAAATTATCCAAAAATTATCGTACATTATACTCGTATTCTGTGTGTAAAGCTAAAATTATTATGAACAAAATATAATAAACATTTTATTTGCAATTACTCGTACATCATCATTAAAATTATATGAGATCACAAAACGATAAAAAAATTGTTAATTGTAAGCAAATAAAAGTGGCGTAATTGTGTGTGTATCTAATACTTGTTTACATATATCTCTCTCTCTCTCAATTTAGAAAAGCGCATCTATATAGTTATCTTAAACGTGCATAATTATCTACAGCAACAACAGTTATTCAAAAAGGAGTTATTAAAAATTTTCATTTCTGAAATTAATTCATTTAAATGAATATACAATAGCTCAACATCTTAACGTTCTGACCGTTATGGCGCTTCTTAATTTAAAATTATTATGTTTAACATTAGCGGTCTTTCAATCTTATTATTATTAAAAATTTATTTTTATCGTTTCTTAACTCTTTTTATTTCTTATATCATGATATTTTCACTTATGAGACTGTAACTACATACTTTTTTTACTCCGATGTAAGCATCGTCGCTAAACTAAAAAAACAATTAATTTCCGTTGCCTTTTATGCAAGTTGGTAAAACGCAACTGTTCTGAAAAATAGTTTCGGTGAAATAGTAAGATGCTATGCCGACTGGTTACTGTAATGGTATAATGTGTTGCGATGGTCTAATAAACTTTCGAAAACGAAAGTTGACCACCACCATATTATCTGTGCTCCTGTTGGTACAACGTTGGCACGTATGAATCTGTGCGAAAGCGATTCCAGTCTGTGAATGATCCGCCAAGGCTGGACCGAGAGAGGAGAGATGAACCCTCCCCCCTCTCCTCTCTCTCTCCTCCCCTCTCCTTCTCCTCTACCCATGAGTGAGTGAGTGAGTGAGTGAGCGAGTGAGTGAGTGAGTGAGTGAGCAAGTGAGTGAGTGAGTGAGCGAGCAAGTGAGTGAGTGAGTGAGCGAGCGAGTGAATGAGAAGATACGGGTACCAAGTCTAGAAAACGCTCCTCGCATGCCGTGACTCGTCAGAAATCGAGTCACGTGTCATCGCTCGCGCCGGATAAACAAACTCGCGAGGTCAGACGAATTCGGATCGATCCTCAAGACTTCGGTCTTACCTATCGCGAAAGAAACAATTCGCTCGAATAACGCGTATTCTATTTTTTAGCCGATCGAAGAAGCGAGAAAGGATCCGATCGAGAAATTCTGGCTTTTTGTGAATTCTGATCCAAGTTGAAGATGTAAAAGCTCAATTGAAATTATTTCCTGTTTTGATCAGTGTGCAATACATATTATATACTACAATTTTCAAAACGACAGATAGATAGGTAATATTCAGTTATACAATATATAATAGACGAAAGTTAATAATCAATATAGATTATATTGTTCTCATTTATAAAACTATTTTTTATATATTGATTGAATTGTGCATCTGACAATGTTTGAAAATTAAGTGACATATGTAAATAAAAAAAATAAATACTACATATTTCGCACGATGAATTGTATGCAACAAACTAATAAAATATTCTTTAACCCTTCATGGTCATATTGGGTCAAAATATTCCGAGCATTTTGTGAAAAATTTAATTTTAACATTAAAAAAAAAATCGTAAACATGTATTAGAATTTAGTGTGCAAGACGATGTATATGCAACTTTTACGCTAAATTCTAATACACGTTTACGATTTTTTTTAGTGATAAAATTAAATTTTTCACAAAAACACCACTGTTTCATTTTCTTAAAGGATGAAATTATATACTGTATTTTTTTTTAATTATTGCAACTAATACTGTCGATTTAGTAACACTTTAAAGATGGATCGGATCATTTTAACCCAGAGTAATCATCATGTGGCTTTTTAGAAGTGTGGCCATGAAGGGTTAATCAATTATTTTTGTCTAGTTGCTTTTTTATTACAGAAAGGATGATATTACAAAACAATGTATGAACACATGTGTATATGTAACAAATTATAATATTACTATATTGATATTTATTCTAATAATATTTTACATTTAAATATTTTTTGCATTTGATATTTTTGTGATTGTAAATGATCGATATTCCAGATTACTAAAAAGGGATACACCGGATATCCGAAAAGTATCCGGTATCCGGTATTATCCGGCACCTTTTTACTATCCGACCGGATAGTCAGATATCATTAGTATCCGGGAACATAGCCGATTGAAATTTTATATTGAAAGTTTGCGTCATTGATGCAGACTTCTATTCTTTTCAGCTGAACTTCGTACACAGTTCGTCTTTCCTCTTTTTCTTTTTACGTTGGAAAAGATAAATTGTGCAAGAAGTTCAGCTAAGACTGCATTCGGGAAGCGATATTAACAATATCAGTGCTATCGTGTCATTCTATTTTTATCATTCATTAGACGTAAAACAGGATATAGAGCATGTTCCGAATTACACATGAAGCGCTTGATGCATCATTTGTCCTTGTTGTCCATCGAATACTAAAGGATAAAATGGTACATCATGCCACGATGAGATACTATTAGGCCGGAATCAGACTACGCATTGAAGATTGAGATTGAAGATTGAAGATTAAAATTTGACCAGTGACGACAAAGAGATTTTAGCTCCTATTGTTTTGATTGGTCAAATTTCAATCTTTTAATCTTCAATCTCAATATTCAATGCGTAGTCTGATTCCGGCCTTATAAAGACCATCAATCCTGGGCAAATTCTTGTCCATATAAAAAGAGCCCTGAGGATCCGAAGGTAATTGAATTGAATGCTGACATCGACAATTTATATAAATTTGCGATTATTACATAAATATTTGGATAATACTTATATCATTAAATTGTTGATTTTTGTTGTTCTATAAAATGTTCTATAAATAAGTATGCATATACTAATAATGCTATAATTCTTATATATTGCTGCAAAATTACAATTTTTTTCTCTACAGTTATTATCTCTATTGATAATCAAACTCGGACGATAACGTTAAAATCATAATTATTATCATTATTTTTCCCTTACAATCCCTTTTCCTTTTTGCTCCCTTTTTTCTTTTTTTACTCAGCTTTTTTTGTTAAACATTGTCTCGGAATCCGGTCGGATATCCGGAAAATATCGGATATTCAACTTGAAAAATTGCCTTCCCGAATATCCGACCGGATATCAGATATCTGATGTTTATACATTCTTTTCGGATATCCGATATCCAATAATTTTACAATCGGGTGCATCCCTACTAAAAACGTCAATTTTATTAAAAGAAATTGTAAACATCTGATTGCATTCAAAATCATGATGTGAAATTTTAAAGTTGTGAACAAAATTCTCAATGTTCGAGTTTTTAATTAAAATGTTTTTAGAGATATAGTGGCAATCGATACGAAAAATAAACATTTAATATGCTAAAATGCATCATATCCGTTTTTTAGTTACTTGATACCGTTATAGCATGTAATGGTATCAAATACCTAGGTATAATTTATTCACGTATATACGAAAAGAGAAAAACAAAAGATTTTATGACATAAAGATGATAAAAGTACACATAATATACTTATACGTATTCATAATATACCTATATTCAAAATTTCTATTTCGATATATGTATATATAGGTAATATGACGTCAACGAGAAAATATGAGGAAGTGAATAATCTCTTTTGCGATAACGAATAAATTGTTCACGTTTGGTAAAATAGATTTCCCAGATATGCTGATAAATTATGACTAAATGTACTGAAGTGTAATAAAGTGGATTGGTTAATACTTTATGTAAGAAATACTTTCAGCTTTGCCAAATTGCAGCATTAATGTACCGTTTTTTTTTCTAAAATAAAATTAATCTAAGATGAAAATAAAATGGAGTCAATCTCTGCGTGATTATAATTACATTTTAACATATATCGTAATATATTTATTTAACTACTACAGGAAAGCGCGCAAAATACGAAATAGCAATGCAATTAAAAAATAAAATTGCGATTGGATGTTCTGATTGTTCTGAAAAACCAGTTCGCCACTTCAAACGCGAATATCAAATAAAAAAATCGAACAAAAATGTAAAAAGTATATCGCTGATATTAAGTGACCATTGACCTATAATAATTTCATTTTCACGTGAAATTTCATCAAATTAAAATAAATTATAAGAATCTTATTTTAGACCGTAACATGTGAGAACACAATCAATACTAGAAATTAAAATCCTTATACCGGTCGAAACTAGATTTTTAATGCTTAAATAATTCAATGTGAATTATACATATATACATATGTATACTATTTATGTACATGCACATATACCATATTTGTAGTCCTTCAAACTGCGCGCTGAATTGGTTTTCCGGACTTATAAACGCAATTAAACTACTGTATAATAATATATTACGAATTAAAATAAATTGCTTACATTTTCATGCACTGGTAATTGCGTTTTGCAATTTTAATACATTTAAATGGAGGAAATATCAAGTAAACGTGTGAATCTTTTCCATTTCCAACATTTTATTGCGTCATATCCTTGCAACGTGATAGGTAAATTAACGCAATAATCATGGAAGATATATCCACGTTACTCATATTATTTTTCATACTATTTTCTTAGTCCGAGAGATATCGCGACTCCGATCGACTAACGCATACAATCATGTACGTGTGTATATTGAAAGCATTTTTATCACTTGTTAAGATCCAAAAGTGACGTCTGAAGTTCGAGGTCGCGAATGTGTTTTGTCAGGTGGGAAATCATGCCTTTTATTCTACTATATGGATTACCATGGCCCCTTACTACTATTACCGACCAGCGCATTATAGCACCACTACCACACAAGTACACACCATAGTACTGCGTGTCGCATATACCGAATTGGAACCGCGCGGCCGCGGCGTGTCACTCCGATTCATGCACGCATCGTTCTGTAGAAAGAGAGAGAGGGGGGGGAGGGAAGGAGAGAGGAAGAGAGGGAGGAAGGGAGGGAGGGCGAGAGGAAAGAGAGAAAGAAAGAGAAAAAGAAAATAACATACAAAGCGAGAGTAGGAGCAGTAGGAGCAGTAGCAGCTTACCAGCAACGTGGCAGAAGTAATTGTCGTCGTCGTCGTCGTCGTCGTCGTCGTCGCCGTTCCCGGCGGTGGAACGTAACGGCGGACGTGGCAACGACGGTGCGACGGCGGTGGCGGTGGCCGCGAGCGCGGCCGCGGCGAGGAAGTGGCAACGCTGCTCCGTCCGTCGGCGTGCAACGGCGCCTCGGCCCCGACCCCGGCCGCGGCCCCGGCCCCGGCCACGGCACCGAGGTGTCCGATAGAGCTCGTCGCTCGTAATCGTAGCTCCCAGCGTTGATTCTCCTTTTCGTACGTGACGTACGCGAGCGCGAGTCGTCGAGTCTTTCGCGACTCCGGATAGATAAGCAACACACGGTGATAGCGGCCACGTAACATCACGTCCCCGCGTTGCTCGTCATGACTAATGACGCAACAATCGTATGCATGCGTGTCGCGCACCAGCCGTTGTCGCGTCGCGTCGCGTCGTGTCGTGTCGACTGTCACCGATCGACGCGCGTTTCGTTTTGCTCCGATCACCGTACGTCGCCTGTCGCCCTGTCGGTGCTCTGACCGCGTTGCGCGTTCCTTGTCGCTACTCGGTTCGCTGTCCTCGTCCTCTAGTCACCCGCACCGCTGATCGACCGGTACGAGCTGAACCGAAGGGCGCGCGCGCGCGCGCGAGAGAGACTCTCCATTTCCCCTCTCGGCTTTCCCACCCCGTCAGTTCCCTCCGTTTCCCCTTTCTCCGCACCGCACGCGACTTTCGCGCGAACTGATGCGCCGCAATGTAATGCATGTTGTGGCTACTCCGATCGACTAGTAATATGGGCAGCACGGCACGATTGATGATTATCGAGAAAGAACGAAAAAAGATCAACAAAAGAAAGAAAGCGAGAGAAAGAGAGAGAGGGGGGGGATAGTATATAGAGGCAGTGATAGCGGATGATAGTCGCCGTGAGTTGGAATATCCATACGATTGAGAGTAACACTGTACAGAAAGACAGGAAAGAGAAGGCGCCTGGTATCGACCCCGCCTAAACCCCGCCTCGCTGCGACGGAACTGCACGAGCGACGCCGAGCGTCGACGGACGTCGGTGGACACGCTGTGTTCCTTTCGGCAATTCTCGCTCCGTCTCGCTTTATCGCGTCTTTCTCTCTCACTCTCCGTCTCTTCGTTTATCCCCCGCAGATGGAGGTTGCCGTTCTTGTCTATATGTTTCTGACGTTTCTGTTCTACACACAGACAGCGCGTTATGTTTTCCGTGGCTTCGCGATTGCCATTTGATCGAGCCATCCATCTTCTTAAGAAAGGATCTCTTTAGTATTCCATAGTCCATTCTCTTATTTCAAGATTGTTTTAAAGTAATGTATATGTTTATAAGTTATAATAAATGCATACATACACATCAAATATAATCGATACACATATACAAATAGTCTATGTGAAAAATGCTTTGCAAAATACTTAGGGCGGTATTCATAGTCCGTTCTTATTTCAAGATCGTCTTAAGTAATGTCTTAAGATGCTAATACGGCCTTCTGATTGGTTCGTGACATCTTATGACTGTACTTAAGACGATCTTGAATATAAGAATCGACTATGAATACCGCTCTTAAACTGTGTAAGGGCCCTGGCACACAAAAAATTTAAGACAGTAAGACGTAAGGAAATCAACATGTTGGATTGACTACTGCTTATGTTATGGCCTTACGGACTCTACTGTGATTGGTCAATTCGCTTACTGTTTACGTTTTACTGCTTAAGTTTTTTTTTTTGTGTACCATGGCTCTAATGCTCGGTTCACAACTTTGCTTTAAGAGGCCCTAAACCATAAAGCCGTAAAAAATTAACCAACCGCAGTCGATTATTTTTCTCGTATTCAACTGTGATTGATCAATTTCTTAAAGCTTTACAGCCTCTTAAAGCAAAGTTGTAGACCTAGCCTAATGAGCTTTCTACAATAAGCCATTACCTTGTTTAAGTCTTAAGCTGTAAGAAATTGACAAATTACAGTTGATTATTTTTCTCACCTTTCATTATCATTCAATCATAATTGATCAATTTCTTACGGTTTAAAATTTAAAACTTAGGTGACGATTTATTGTAGGAAGTCCATAATATGTCTTACCGAATAAGGATATTAGAATACTTGTATCTGACGTAAAATAAGGGCGACAGCAGAAACTATACGAATCATTTTGAACAAGTTCTTTAAAATTTTATAAATTGACTACGTGTTCTGAAAAAACTAATGAAAATGAATTTTAATGTTTTACGGCTTTCACGCGATCAATACTATTAATAAATTTCATTGTCATTAATTTTGCATCGATATTATAGCGTTATAATTAACATATCGCACAATATGTCTAACAATAAGAAATGCCTAATATTGTAATTAGTTTTAGTTTTTATTTTACATTATTAATATGTTATTAATTAAAACTAAAATGGAATAATAATTATTTCATATCAAAGGTTTAATATGATGCAGCAGTTATTAAAACGTCTGAAGAAAAATTAATGCGATAATAAAGAGTGCAATGTGAAGCGATCAATTACGTGTAATAATATACATTAGCAACGTACGATAATTAGCAGAAACTCGACCGCGTTGCATGCAAATGTAGGACATGGATGCCCATGGCCGATTATTATTCGAGTTTAAAATTGACACTCAATATATATATATATATATAGTATATCTGCAGCAATATATACTTTTATCGTATTAGCGATATGCATATTTATCAGTGGGTATTTAAAAAATTCTCGTTTTTTTCCTTGCAATATCGTTGATTGCAAGGAAAAATGAGAGTGTGATTATAAATTAGACGAAAATAGCTAATTTATTCATGATAATGTATATAAAAATATATAATTTTATATAATTTATATGTATACATTTATATTATCTAAGTAGATATTTTGGATGCGGTCTACTTGAAGTTACAAATGTTTTGAGGCATTTAATTAATTGACTAATCACAAGAAAGACTTTTACTAAATAATCGATAAAAAAAAGAATACTTTGAAATTTTATAGTATTAAATAGATCGCATCATAAAATAGCGTTATAATCTTTATCATAATATTCTGTATAAGCTTAAAGCCCAATGGCACACACAAAAACGTAAAGCAATAAGACGTAAGTAGTAAACGAATTGGCCAATCACAGTACTGTAAGATCAGTAGCGATTTAGCGAATGCATAATGCGTGATCTACAATGGGCAGTAGCAGTAGTGGATTAAGGAGTAAGCGTAGATATCAATCATAGTCGAATGTGAAGAGGATAATCAACTATATTTGGTCGATTTCTGTGCCTACTCTTTAATCCACCGCTACTATTGTCCATTGTAGACCACACATAATGGCCCGTCTACAATACACGAAATAAGCTTGGTTTAAGAAGAGTAAGAAATTGACCAATCACAGTCGAATATGAAGAATAATCGACTGTAATTGGTCAATTTCTTACTCTTACTTCTTAAACCAAGCTTACTACATGTATTGTAGACGGGCCTTACAGTCTCATCCACTACTGCTACTGCCGTTGTAGACCACGTATTAAAGCCATGGCATACACCTTCCGTAATGCGTCGTCTACAATATGCCAAATAAGCTTAGTTTAAGAAGTAAGAGTAAGAAATTGATCAATCACAGTCGATTATTCTTTTCACAATCGACTGTGATTGGTCAATTTCTTACTATTACTTCTTAAACCAAGCTTACTGTGTATTGTAGACGGGCCTTAACAGTAACCATAAGACATACCGTAATGCGGGGTCTACAATAGAAGTCGTAGCAGATACGACCGCTACGACTTCTATTGTAGACCCCGCATAAGAATCAACCAATTAAAATTAAGAGCAAAAGAATTTTCGACTATGTGATTGGCTGATTCTAAAGGGCAGATTCTACAATAAGTTGCAACACCCAGTTGCGAGTCGCGGAGTGATAAGTTGCCAGTCACAAGTTGTAAATCATTGCAACACCTAATCCACATTTGGATGTCGAAAGTTGTGAATTGTATAGAAACAGCCAATCAGAAAATAGAATATCCGTTGTTATTTGCTGTAGCTGAAAAATTAAAGAGAATTTGTTTAAGTCAAGCAGGTTATGTACTGTAGATATTACTAAACAGAAAGCAACATTTAAAGCGTTTGCAGAACCACAACTTTCGTAATTTCACTCTGCGCTTTTCGAATACAATATTTGGCTAAGGTGTTGCGATAGACAGTTGCTGTTGCCAAGAAGTTAAAAGTTAGGCAACTCTCCGTGTTTGGCAACCGCGACTATTGTAATCGGAAATAGCACTTTGCAACTAGTAGTTGCCAACCTTTACGACTGACAACGGGATGCTTACAACTTATTGTAGACCAGGCTTTACAGTACACGCGTCTTAGGGCCACTGTCACCAAGCTCAGTTAACTTAACTGGCCAATTAGTCCATCGGAATTGACCAATCGCATTTGTCATTTTATTTGCTTCAAACTGACCAGTTAAGTTAACTGAGCTTGGTGACAGTGGCCCTTATAAGGCCTGTCTTTTTGACTGAACTTTTGCACCAGTTCTTTCTTCCTTTTCTCTTTAGGAGGAAAGAAGAAGAAGAAAGATAAACTAGTGCAAAAATTCAGTCAAAAAAACAGGCCTATGTTACTGTTATGAAAGGTACCACACCCACGTGTGTGCTATGGCCTTTACAATTTTCTTATTACTTATGTCTTACTACCTTACGTTTTTGTATGTGCCGTGGACTTTAGCCTACGTTACACTACGTTATACATATAAATACAATTTCTATATGAAATAGATATAAAAAAGATAGAGTTAAAAAGAAATTAAGAAAATCAACAAAGAACTCAGAAAGGACATAGCGTATTTTCGAACTACTCGTATTTCTCTTCCTTCTTTCCCTCTTTATATTATTATCACAGATGGAGACTTCCTTATGTAGTAGCTTTATTACTTCAGCTTACAAATGCCAAGAAAGGACTTGGTTCATACTATGTTCCTTAACCACACACATTCATCCACACCGCAGTAAATCTACTGCTATTTACATTTGCTAAATCTATACTATACTATACTAAAAATATTATATCCACAAATAATACGCAGATAGATACGCAAATAATAAATATCTACAGACTACCTACCAAATTACAATCTAAGAAGCTGAGGGGGGGGGATGATTTAGTCTATTTTATTCTAAGGAAACTTTCTAAAGCTGGAATCAGACTACGCATTGAAGATTGAGATTGACGATTGAAAGATAGAAATTTGACCAATCAAAACAATAGGAGCTAAAATTCCTTTATCCTCATTGATCAAATTTGAATCTTCAATCTTGAATCTCAATCTTCAATGCGTAGTCTGGCCTTATAGAGCTTACCCAGAGTTCCTGTGTTGAATTCCACACCCAAAATTCGGGGTATTGAAAAAAAATATCTTCGACAAATAAAAATTTTTGAGTGATTTAACAAAAAACAGTATTTTGACTAGGGTGTATATGTGTCGCACATATAATACAATAAAAGAGATAAAATATTTGTGTCATTTTTTGAAATTATCTCTCTCCCCCTCATTTGGATGAGGTACCCATGCACACACCCAGAAAAGTCAAAAGTCTCCTAACTATTATATCAAATAAAAAAGCGTTAAAAAGAATTATATCAAATAATCAAAAATCCATCAAGAAAAATATAAATGTACTATTTGACCATATCCTGGTTCTACCGCAAGAAGTTAATTCGCGTCGAAGTTGAATCGTCGCGTAGAAACAGCGAAGGGTGCGTCGGATCGCGCGCAGTTGTTGCGTGTAGGTGAAGGATGGAGCCGGGAGCGTAGGAAGGAGAAGAGGGGATGAAAGGGGACGTGAGAGTACTCGGTGTGATCGATCGTTTGTGATAACGTCGCGACCGAAGCCGCCGAAGGTTGCACAGTCGGCTGCGGCAAACGGGCGGCTGTGTGCGCGCGCGCATCACGTCCCATCGCATCGCGTCGGTCGGGCGGTTACCAGTCTGGCCTATGGGCGGATAGATGGGAATGACCAAGAATGTTAAAATGGCGCCTAACTCCGACCATCGAGCCCGCCTATTTGGTAATGCGCAGCTGCAGCCAGCTGTAGCTCCGCCCGCCGCGTGCGCAAGCAATGCATCGATGCGACGCGCAACTTTCTCGCGTCCGTCGAGTAGGTATCTCCCAGTATCTCCAAGGAATAAGGATTAGAGCTGCTTCCCCTTTGCACGTTTTCTTTTCTCGAGAACGTTGAGTCCCTCTCGATTTGAGATTACGTCGTATTTTATTATATATTGGAAATCATAGAATTTGAGGTTCGAATATTACATTTTCTTGCGTTGCTTGTTATATTTTTTCCACTTCGCATCTTCGCTTTCTCTCTTTAACATTCATATACATATATGAATGTATATTTATTTCCTTTAAATGCAAAAATGTTTAGAGATTTCAAGCAATGCGAACAGACCTATAAATAACTGCGTTTATAGTAGAGAAAACAGTTTTGCAACTGTTGTAAAATTCTTCAATATGATTATAGATCAAACGCGTTGTATACATATAACTATATAAGGAAATAAAAGCAAGAATCAATCGTATTGAAGAATTTTATATCAGTTGCAAAGCTGCTTCCTCTGCTAAACGCAGCCATTATAAAACCTTATTTGTTGCAATTATTCCTCTTTCCAATGCACAATCGTAATATAATATAATGAGTGTTTTCTAGCAATAACGCTGTCAGACATAGACTAAGTTTCCATCGAGGGTTCGAATCGGATTAGAATCGAGTCAGAGCTGAATTAGTGTGAGCGCTCGTACAATGGAAATACTTCGAACCCTATTCAATAAAATTTTTAGGTAGGGTCCAAATGTGGTTCGGTGGAAACGGTAAAAATCGAGGTTATTCGTAGTTGCCAACATCTGAATCCAAACTGCTAATCGTGCGTATCAAACGTATTGTATATTTTCGCAGGTTTCATTTGTATATTTATTTTCGTACTGTGGCGACAAGTACCGCCACAATAAAGAATAGGCATGGGATGCGTGGCTTTCAAAAGAAAGCACGCATCTGATCGACGTTGCCCACGCGCGCATGAATGACAGGAATTTAAAGGTACGTTATGTTTACGCGGACAGGTAGAGAAAAACCGTTCTCAAGCGAATATACGTGTGCGAAGTAGGGAAGAACTACAGGCGCGAATATAAGAAAAATAATTTGTAAAGGAAATAGAAAAACAATAATAAATAAGATGACCCGTAGAAAAACAATGTAATGTTCCGGAAAGGAAAGTTCGAGAATATTCTGGTAGGAGAATTTCTAGAACGTTCTAGAAGGAGAACGTTCTAGACGGAGAAGGTTCTAGAAGATTGCGGGGAAATAAAAGGACAAACGCGCGACAGAGAAAGAGAACACGCAGTTAGGGTGCAGTCCCATGGAGCGTATCGCGCGTATCGCGGATCGCGCGTATCGAAAATCTGACCAATCGCGGACGTTCCGCTGTTTTTAATGCGCGAAAATTTCGTTCCTCTGGTCCCATGGAGTGAAATTCGCGTAAGCGGATCAGGCGGATAGTCAATCATAAAACGAGTTTTGTTATTTTTCTTTATTTGCCTTCATCTAAACAGTTGTATGATTGGTAAACCGCCGATCCGTTTACGTTAATTCCGCTTCATGGGACCATAGGAACGAAATTATCGCGTATCGAAAATAGCGGAACAAAACTGACTTCTGCGGACGAATTACTGTAGGACCGCAGAAAAAAGAGGATAGCCGTAAAAAGTAAATAACCATATTGTGTAAGTAAATTATATTAAATATTAATTTATTTAATATAATTAAATTTTTTTAAAAATAGAACAATTGAAGGGCTAAGAGCCAGTTATGTAATAAAGAACGTTTAATTTAAAACATAAAGATAATTAAAATAATCATGATTATAACATTTCATTTTGTTTTATATTTACAGAGTCTTTTATTATTTATTATTTTTATATACGCGGTCGAAATGGAGCGTTATAATCATGATTATTTTAATTATAATATCTTTATTAAATGTTCTTTATTACATAACTGGCTCTTAGCCCTTCAATTATTCTATTTTGTTTTATACACTTACAGAGTCTTATTATTATTTATTAAATTAAAAAATTCGCAATGGTTTAACAAGTGTAGAATGAAATAAAAAACAATATTGCTTTTGCTGTTATTAACAAAACGTCTAGACCACAACCACAATGCTTTCATCAAGCAGGAAATATATCATAAAATTATTAAAACATATGAGTTTTATTCTATATTAAGAAAAAGTGAGAACAAACCTATTAATAGAAGAAAATGAAAATATTGGGTCAGTCGAATATTTACTATTGAACGATGGTTAGCACAAGGAGCAAGTAATAATCTCGTTAATGAACTGGAGCAACAAGATCGTGAATTCGTGAATCGTGAAAGATATTCACTGTCTTCTTTTTTATTTCAGATAGAGCTTCTTCTTTGAGTTTAAATGACTCAGGTTCTCGTTGACGAGGTAAACGCAGCTAGTCGTATAAGGCACAATCGAAACCGGCAATGCTTTCCAAAAAAACGATGCAACAATTTTCGACGCAATCTTGCGATTCTACGCATATCACATCTCGAGGGCTGCCATATGACATTACTTCTTTAGACCAAGCGATTTTACTTAAATTCGGCGCGTATTACGCTACAATAATGGATTCAGCGGAACGGCGGCGTATCGAAAATAGCGGAACGTCCACGATTGGTCAGATTTTCGATACGCGCGATCCGCGATACGCGCGACGCTCCATGGGACTGCACCCTTAGAGTTCGGATCTAGTTCGGAGTTCAAACGGTATATCGTAATCAGGGCGATAATCATTATCGAATATATATATTAAAATTAGTTACACGAGTTTCGCGATATTCCGAGAAAAACGTAAGAATACCAAAAGTGTAAATTCAGTGACATTAAACAGAATTTTATCTCTAACAAAAATCCTGTGGGTATTAATTCCGCGTCACTGTACCGATACGAAAGTGATACGCATTTAAGATGACTAGCGGCGGTAAGCATTTTCCTATATTTCTCAAACCGTCACAACCGATATAACAAAAAGTAAATGTTAAAGTACAATGGATAAAAATGAAAAAAAAAGAAGCCGGCCACTTGGGATGGCAACGAAACAGAGTGCTTTTTAGCAACTATAAAAGAATTGCAAGTAATAACATTCATAGACGGAAAGAAATTCCGAACTTCAGAAATATTCAAGAAAGTAGAGGAAACTTTCAAAAAGAAAGGATATAATAAGACACATATGCAATTTTTGGACAAAAAAGCGATGAAAAGTATGTAAACCAAAACGAGCATTCTAATTATTACTATCTATTTACTGATAATGAGTTTTACTTTATTGTTGTGATTGTAGCTTTTATAGTATATTTGCTATTTTTTACATTTTTTACAACGATTTTTTTTTACAGAACGATTTAAAACTACAATTGGAGCTTTGTCAGTAAGTGGCGCAGGAATCAAAGATAAAGAAAAAAACTGTCCTTTTTTTGAAGAGTTAAATGAAATATTTGGCCATCAACCAATTGTAAATCAAAGTGGTATAGATTCTACCATATTGCAGCCTTCGTGGACTTTAGAGCCAAGTACAATTTTCGAATGTTTAAATTTATATTTAACTACGGCATTGCTACATCAAGAGGTCAGAGGATTTACCGATTATCGCCGTGTTATGATATATTCATTTAGGCTTGCCGCATCTACTGTTTTAGCTGTAGATTTATCGTTTTATTTTTATTTAATTAAGTACTGCCAGACAAGTTGTACGGTAGATCTGGCAAATTTGGATCCATTGCTAATGCATTTCTTGAACCTTGCCGTTGACTTCATCAAGGCGAGGAATGCTCTGCCGTAACCCTAGTGTAACCTAGTGTAACTTTTGATTCGATGAAAACAGACAAGCCAACCTAACTCTAACCCGATTTTGACCCGATTCCAACCCTTGGTGGAAACTTAGCGTTTTCGATTGGAAAAAAGTTAGTGCGCACCAGTGCGCACTCAGTTCACACTAACACTGGACGAGTTCCATGGGTTGCATTGGCTGCGTTCAGCAGAACGTTCGTTTTGCAACTGTTGGAAGTTTCTTTCGAGCTGATTGGATCATACTTTTAGATCTAGAAGAATGGTCCTATCTCAGCAGACAATCATAAAACGGTTGCAAAACTGTTGAGTCTGCTGAACGCAGCTAATGAATAGTGCAAGTTCAAAAGAACACGCCAAGATTTTCAGTGCTAAAGCTGGAGTGCCATTTCGAGTTATAAGATTGTAAGGATTTGACTAGACTGCAGGAAAAACGCAGAAAAATAATCTCGACATCTCATGTTCAAAACTTTAAGTAATGATTTTTTACTATATGTAATTAAATAATATATAAGATATCAAGAATATCATATATATATA
>NW_017257492.1:103422-118676 GCF_001594055.1 Mycetomoellerius zeteki
CACGTGACACTAGCTAAATGCACATTGGCACTGCCAATCGAACACGCTCTTGACACTGAGTGCAGCTAGTGCATTCCAATCGAAAACGATATTATAGCGTTTTCCACTGGGAAAACTGGTGCAACACTGGTGCGCACTGAGTGCAATTTTGTTGTTCCGCTGAAAACCAGTTCAGTGTTTAATGTTCCACTGACAAAACTGGTGCAAAAAACTTGCACTGAGTTCAACTTTTGCTCCACTGTCTTTGAAGTCAGTGGAGACCAGTGCAAGTTGAAATTGAGGTTATGTATTTGCGCTTTCAAATACGATCATACGTTAAGGCATGATATTAAATTATTTTAATTAATAACAAAATAATATTTTTAATTTTTGCCTATCTAGTAAAATAGCTAGCATTAATATTTCAATGTTCAAAATCATTAAACTAATGCAAACATTTTAAAGCTGATTCTACAATGAGTCGGTAGTCGGTAGTCCTAAATCTTATCGGTGAATCAATGAAGTTGGCCAATGGCCAACTTGTACGACTAATGCCCGTTTCTACCAATACAGTTTAACTTTAATCTTCAACTAACTCTTCATTTGTTTCTAGTTTTAAGAATAAGAAAAAGATGAAAAGTAAGCCCATAAGCACAGAACGTTAAAAGAATGTTGCTGAGATGTTGCAATGTTGAATGTTGAAATATCAATGTTTTATTAATGTATCTATTGTATTTATATTAATTCTTCTATATTGATTGTTAATGTTACTGCAATGTTGAAACAATATTGAACAAATTGAACCACAAGTTGAATTTTTATTGATTTTTCCACATTGGTTGTTAATGTTGCTGCAACGTTGAAACGACATTAAATAAATATATATATATATATCGAAACCTGTTTTATTTTGTAAAAAAATGAACAAAAATCAAATGTCATGTAAATAGATAATTTAAATCACTTAAATTGATCTTTTAACGAAACTCATTTCTAATCGATATATGTTTATGCAAGAATCGGCCGCGCGTGCAGAATGCTTGCACATATTGTTTGTGTTTGACCAGTCCGATGAGCAATGTCGATTCGTGGTCTTTCTACATACCTATATGTCACAATTATACATTCACTAATATTCAGTGTTCGTACGGATCATCGAAGTTGCAGTTCCTGTACGATTGCAGAAATTAAGCACCGTTGGATGGCGTACAAAATTGGATAGGTGATCGCTTAGGAAAATAAGGAAATTAATTCCCAAATGAGGGTGAAGCGTTTTTTTTCAATTATAATTTTGTCGTGTGTGTTCTGGAATATGATGTTAATCAATAATACTTATTTTAATAATAAAATTGAATTAATTATTATATTATGAGAAACATTTTTTATGTCTCACAGACGTTGCAATTCAACGGACATTAGACGTTTTTGCAACGTCTCTTCAATATTGAATCTACATTTCGCGATATTATTGCAATGTTGCAAATCAACATTTCTGAGATATTGGGCGAGTTCAAGACAGCAAAGCGGCTAGATATGCTTACCGAGCGATTGAATATGATTGATTGATCTATAAGTAACAATCAATTATGTTCATTTGCTCGGCGAGCAGGTTAGCCGCTTTGTCAACTTGAACGCGCCCATTGATTCAACGTTAGTGTGCTGTATGGGAAGTTGAACTGAGATTAAAGTTAATCTACATTGGTAGAAACATAAGGTAGGACATAAGACTACCGATTTTCTTAAGATTAACCAAATTCGACTTTGTTCCTTCCCATTAGTCGAATTAAACGATTCGCTGTACAACTAACAACTAATAGATGTAAAAAATCATAGTCACCTATTTAGATTAAAACTGGTTAAGACTTATACTGATTCTACAATGAGTCGGTAGTCGGAAATCCTAAGTCTTAATCAGTTTTAACCTAAATAGGTAACTATGATTTTTCGTATCTACTACTCAGATAGCATTTATACGGCACAGAATTAACCATACGTTGCGGAGTCATGAAGTTCTGAAACGTTACGTTGTGCACGCATGTTACACTCATGTGAGACATCATGTGTTGAAATTCATGAAGTCACATGAAACAAATCATGTAAACAGCACGTTAATCGCACATTGCCAGCACAACGTTAACTTTATAGCTGACACACAGTTACGTTGTAGCAGCATGTTGACTGCGCAATGAATAATACAAATTCTGTCTTTTTGGAACAGCACGCTAAGCACACAATCCTGTTACGGTGTGTAAAATTTTTATTAGTTTTCATTCTTGGAACCCAATTATGTGAACTCATCTCATCATTGGCTGCGTTCAACAGACTCAAGTGTGAGTTTACTGAACGCAGACATTTTATCAAAAAAGGGAATAACATTTTTGACTGAAAAGTCTCATCAACTGCGCTTTTTATCCTATTCGATGTGGTTTTTTAAATACGAGAAATTGAACTTCGCTGTGTCCCTCTAGCGATGTTATACACTGCTTGAAAATTGGACATATAGGCCGGTATTCATAGTCCGTTCTTATTTCAAGATCGTCTTAAATAATATCTTAAGATGCTAATATGGCTGTCTGATTGGTTCATGACATCTTAAGACTATACTTAAGACGATCTTGAATATAAGAATCGACTATGAATACCGCCCATAGAATATTTTTCTGCATGAAACTAGTTACGCGTAAAAGCGCCGTGCAATTTCAAACTTATAGCGCGCAGTTTTGTTTTAATACTGATAATGCGATCGCGCATGGGAGAAATCTATGTGCGAGCTTAGAACAACGAGCACATGGATTCGGCAAGAAACCCGACACGCGTAATAGTACCATGCGTTTTTAAAGTTACAGTACGCAATTTTGGTTTAATGCTAGCACTGTCAGATAATTTGAAGCAGTAACTAAAAACTGACAACACAATTGACTTGCACAATACCAGTACGATATCTAAACTACTGGAAATCACATCCTGTTCAGCTATGACTTTTGCACGTTTGGCTATCTGGGTAGTTGTTAATTGTACAGCGAGTCGTTTAGCTCGATTAATGGGAAAGAATAAAGTCAAATTTGGTCAGTCTTAAGAAAATTGGTAGTCTGAGGCGGCGTCTACAATATGCAAAGTAAGCTTGGTTTAAGAAGTAAGAATAAATAATTGACCAATCACAGTCGATTATTCTTCTTACATTCGACTGTGATTAGTCAATTTCTTACTCTTACTTCTTAAACCAAGCTTACTACGTATATTGTAGACGGGCCATTATGCCTGTATTCATAGTCAGACCTTGTATTTAAGGCTTCCTTAAATTTATCTTTAGATGCTCAGTAGCCAATGAAATAATTTGTGGAGTATCTGAAGATAAATTTAAGGAAGCCTTAAATATAAGGTCTGACTATGAATACGGGCATTAGTCGTACATATAAGTTGGCTGTTAACCAACTTCACCGATTCACCGATAAGACTTAGGACTACCGACTCATTGTAGAATCAGCTTAAGACTGCGGTTCATTTGACGCTACAAACACTTCGAAGCATTCTTTGATTAGTTAATTCGTAAAATTCTTCGTTCTGACAGGTCGCTTAAACGCTTCGAACTGTTTGTAGCAAGGTTGGTAAAAAACATGTTTGAAACGTGTTTTAAACAGTTTAAAAGATGCTAAATTAATGTTTTTAATATGTTTTAAATATGTTTTTTTATAGTACTGTTTAAAACATATTTGAAACATTAAAAACATATTTAAGAAGAAACACAGTATATTTTATTCTTAAAAAAAACATTAGTACTTACATTAGTACAAACACACACAACACAACCCTGGTTTGTAGCGTCAAATGGACTGCAGCCTATCACACAAGAAATATCAAAGAAGGATTCGAAAGAGTTTTGAATGGATGAAGGAATGATTTTATTCGTCAACGAGATAAAAATCATGTCTTATTAATTATTATCAGGTGTATTTATACAATTTTGGAAAAAATATAAACAATATTCTGAATAGTATCCGGATTATTATGACATGATTCGAAATATTATCCTTTTGAAAATAGTATAGAATATTCTACTATTATATACTATAAATATACAATATCTATCTATATATTTTTATCTATCTTTAAATTTAGCAATCACAATTAGTAATATATACTACTAATTGTGATCGCTAAAGGACCTAGCGGAATAAGTACGGTAAAAATGCCCCCACGGCTTTTAGAGTTGACCTTTTTCTCTAAGGTTACTCATATAAAAAGACGCTTACATCAAATTTTAGGTTTCTATCATATATTATATTAGGTTCTTATCATATATGTGTACAATATATGATAACTGTCAGAATATAAATGTAATTACAATAATTAATAAAAGGCCAATAATTGTAAACGAGCAAAAATTCTGATTTATTCAAAATAAATTCACTTTAACATTAAATGTAAAAACGAACGTTTCGGGTATCGCAGAACCCTTCATCGGCAGTGTGAAGCAAGTTGAGTCTAGTTATAATACCTCCCACCCTCCTTATTTTTTAAAAACAATAGTCTAACGTATAAATGTGATTCGTAATTAATTAAATAAAAATAACTGCCTTTCAATGATTGAAAAATGAGGATGTCACTTTCACTTTGTGTTCATCAAAATATTTTAATATGGAGAGAGAGAGAGAGAGAATTTTATAGATAAATAAAATATTAGAGAACTGATAAAGACGGTGTTGCTCATTATTTCATTAAATTAACGAAAAAATATAATTTAATTTTTCTCAATGTGGTTCACCTTTTGAAAAAAATCTAAAAAAACATATTTTTTGGACAGTTGAACAAAAATTGACATGAAATTTTTTTAAGGTGGTCAATCAACGGAATTAGGGTGAAAAAAATGTTTAAGTTATTTTTATTTTTTTTTAGAATTGAAATTCGCATCGAAAAAGATTTAGAAAAAAATCCTCATTAATGTTTTGGAGTAACCAATTTCTCAGAATTTTATTTGAATTTTTATTAAATTAAATTCGTAAATTTGTAAAAAATCGTTTTTTCGCTCTCTAACTTGATCAGGGAGCTTATTACGGTTTTTGTGATGAAGTGAAAATTACAAAAATGTTCAAATTCACTAGATGTTAACCAATGAAGTTATAAATATTCTAGTAAATTCAATCACTTTTGTAATTTTCACTTCGTCACAAGGAACTGTAATAAGCCCCCAGGGTATCGATCATGTAACTTTTTCCCTAGAACGGAAACGTGAAGTGAAAATTTTTTGTATGTATGCGTGTATATGTACATACATACATACATAAAAATTTTCATTTTTCACGTTTCCACTCTAGAGAAAAAGTTACATGATCGATACCCAGGTCTCCATATAGAAACCTAAAGTTTGATATATAAGCGTCTTTTTATATGAGTAACCTTAGAAAAAAAGGTCAACTCTAAAAACCGTGGGGACATTTTTATCATATTTATTCCGCTAGGTCCTTTAAAGATAGGTTTCAGAGAAAAGGTCATTTTACAAATAATTAAGAGATAAATTGCAAAAAAAAATAATTCTAAAAAATAGATTTCGCAAGAAAGATCATTTCGCGAATATCTACTGGTCTAATAGTAGATTGCAGTGTTTTTTTATTTTATTACTTTTAAATAATTGAAATGATAGGTAGTATTAATCGTAACAAAGTGACAACTATTTTATTACGAGTTAGAGTAACGAAAATACATGCAATTTTGCCTGCAAAATTGCATGTATTTATAAGACGAGAATTGAATATTATCCTCTAAAAAAATTCCTAAACCTTTATTCTTTGAATATAGATAAATTTTCTAATCCTTTTTTTTTACAGCCTATACTTTAATAACTTTATTCTTTAGATTCTGACGAGCAATCAAATTATAAAATGATAATGGAATTAAATTATATCGGTAATTATTTTTTGTTTCATTAAAGGGATATGTTTTGATGTGGAAGAAAATATAGAATTAATATTCAAAATCATGCGAGACACACACATCTTCCTTTAAAAAATTTTAATATATGATAATGTGTATCTTACACTTGTCATTTTGATATACACATATTTAGTAAATTAGAGGGGATAATTCAGCAACACATCTTGTCGGGCTAACTCGAGCAACATAGGATCATCGAAGAACTTATTGATGGATACATCCTCGGATAGTCCCTTGCGTCTTCGCGTTTTCAGCATAAACTCTCTGGCCAAATGGGTGGCTGGCTGTGGTTCTAACGGTCTCATGTTAATGCTCTTGTCCAGAGGATCTCCGGGTACAATCTGCCAATGATGAAAAACAGATTGACAAAACGCTTGGCCTTGAGTGTGCGTTCGTAGATCCGTTTCGAAGCCAAAACTGTCGATCGCTGGTATGAAGGCTTTGATTATATACAAAGGACTGCCTGGGACCGGGGCATCTTGCGTTACATGACCTCGCCGTTTCGCCAGAACAGTATAAACGGCAGACACGCAGTCTGCGGGTGCTTGTACCTCGACAAACAAGTATGGTTCCATCAGTCGTGGAGTCGCCATAAGAAAAGCGGAATATGCGACACGTCGAGCAGTAGGAATGATTTGACCACCTGAAAGCGTAAAATCAATATGTGTAAATTATGAAAATTGCAGTTTTCTCCTGTAAATCTTTCAATTCAGCTTTTAGCAATGTTAACCTTTTTATAGAATACACTTGTAATTATACGTAAATACTTCAAGTATTTTCTAAAAAATTAAATTTAAGATCGTAAATATAAACTATTTTTTTTTTGTTTTAGAATTCTTCCTTGTGAATTTTATAAAATATTTTATATTTTTCAAAGTTTAATATGTTTTTAAACAACTTAGTTGCATGTGCATTTTATATAATTGCATTTTTAATTTTTGTATTTTTTTTAGTGAAACATTTATGATTATGTAAACTTTTATCGACTTATTTTTTAATGTACATTCTCGATATATCTTTTATATTACATGTTGATTTATAAATTAATATCGTATATTATATGCTAGTGTATATTATATGCTAATTACCTCCTCTATGCAAAGGCTCTTGTGCAATGACCGCATCAAGAATTTTGAATTTCACATTCCGGATCGGTTCTTCACATAATGGACCTTCACGAGTTCCCCATTGGAAGCCTTGGATGATAGCATCGCGGGCACTGTTCAATAATGTTTTATCTACTTCAGAAGGCAATGTGTCGTCCACCAAAATGTTAGGTCCTGTAGAGTCAGGACCAAATGCCCATATGCTTCGCGCCGCTAATAAATCCCAATCGTATTTCGTTTGGAAAAATTCTCCTAGTCTCTTTCTGGAAAAAAAATAGAAATAATTTTAATAATAATAAAAAATATTTTTTCATAATAATAAAAAATATTCTCTCTTTTTATTAATTTTCACACACAGACATAATATATAATATAATAATATTAAATATATTCGAGTATATCGATTTCATATGTGATTACTTACTTGTTCCATGTAATACGGACATGTTCAGCTTCTATGTCTTCAGCAAGACCCCTTTCAAGCGGTTCCGCTATCATCGTCAATTTATTTCGTTTATTTGGTGTTTCGGCGAAGCATTTGAGGGAACTGGTTTCTACGACGGTTTCTGCGAAGGCGACCACCGGATCGGCCACCTTTATATCGATCTCAGAATACATACGACGCAGATCATGCATTGCGCAGTCGAGATAAAGTTCGCCAGTTCCTAGCACAACGTGTTCGCCACTTTCCTCCACTCGCGTACCTAGTAGCGGATAGCTCTTATTTACTTTTCGCAAACCATCCAACATCTTTGGTAATTCGGATGGATTCACCGGTTCGACAGCAATTTTGATAACGCTTTGTGTGTTAAACTTGAGCGGCCGAAAGATGTGCAACTCTTCCGAGTTATTGAGATCAGTGATGGTGCTAGTCTTAACGATCGGCCGATCAATACCCTCTATGAGAACCCAATTGCCCGCAGGCACGCGACTTAACTCAATTGAGTAACGCGCCTCGCTAATCCACAATCTGCCTACTGTTAGAACGCGCGAATCTTCTTCGTCTGTGCGTGAATACGCTTCACCTAATACGCGAACACGTTGTCCTGCTTCCAATGTACCAGACATTACTCTGCCAAGAACTACAAATAAGGTGCAATCTTCGGTTGGATACATCTTTGTACTATGGATCATCAATCTCCCCTATAAAAAAAATTCTTTTAAAATATATCTATAACATATTATAAAATAATAATAAAAATGAAGTTTGTAATATCAAAAGAATTTCTAATAAGGGAAGTTTCACAACTGTCCGGAACCGAATTGATTCTCCATGAAATATGTTGTAAAACACGAAAATCTAAGAGACACGTATTTTTTATACGTGCGCTAACTCGTGTTTAAGGGGTGAAACACCCCTTTGAAAAAAAAGGTATTTTTCTTTCGAGGCGAAAGATAAATATCGTCGGAAGTATAAAAGATAGAAAAAAATGTTTTAAACAAAAGTACGGTTTCAAGAGTACTTCAATGTTGTGAAGAAAAAATTTTTTTCTATCTTCTATACTTCCGATGATATTTACCTCGAAAGAAAAATACCGTTTTTTTTTCAAAGGGGTGTTTCACCCCTTAAACATGAGTAAGCGCACATATAAAAAAATACATGTCTCTCTCTCTCTCTCTCTCTCTCTCTCTCTCTCAGATTTTCGTGTTTTACAACATATTTCATGGAGAATCAAATCGGTTCCGGACAGTTGTGAAACTTCCCTTGTAAGTCTTAATATGGGATTTTGTAATTAATCTCTTCAATTTATCATAAAGCTAACTAATGGAATATAAAGTTAAAATTTTTCATTTCTCATTAATAAAACATCTTTATTACAATTGATGTAATTATATTAATCTAATTATATTATTGATATAATTATATTAATCAAACACTAATAGTTGAAATTGAAATACTAACGTCAGGATCACAATTAATCATATCCTGTGCGAGAGGCGAATCTATCGGACCAGTATAAACGTGCTGTACTTTAGTAGGTGCATGTGCTTGTGGGCTAGGTACATGAGTGACACACATGTCCACTAATCCACACATATCGCCTAAGAATCGTGTACAGACAAGTCTCAGTAACGGTCGTATATTCATCTTCATTTCCTCGGATGTTAATCGTATACCGAGTTCGTCCAGAACTAAGCATGAAATAAGTATATATATTATATATACAGGGTGTCCCATAACTAACTCACCTGACAACGCTCGTGGGCAGGTAGAGCGGACTAAACTGAGTCGAAAAGTCCTCTACTATTTTGTAATTTTCGCAATAGTTAACAAGATATTAATTACTAAAAATTGCCGAATATTGGTCTTCAATAATTTTTTTCTCAAATCAATCTTACAAAAAATCTGCAAGAGACAAAAATTATTTATTTTCTTCTCATAAAGTTCTGAGAATTTTTTCAGAATTTTTTAATACCAGATTTTCATGATGGTAAAAATAAAAAAATGCAGTACTTAAAAAGTTGATAAAAAATTCTGAAAAAATTCTTGGAGTTCTATGAAAAGAAAATAAACAATTTTTGTCTCTTGCAGTTTTTTTATAAAATTGATAGTATTGTATTTGAGAAAAAAATTATTAAACACCAATATTCGGCAATTTTTAGTAATTAATAATTATAAGGATTATGGGAAATAAAAAAAGAAAAATTTACCATCCGGTAATGTTGTGTCTACATCACCGACGACTTGCGCGAATATTTTATACAGAGGTTCCAGGATAAATTCAATGAAACTTCGTTGCGCAGTATTATGAGGTGGTTTCTTAGTAAACTTCCGTGTTTTAGGATTAAAATAAATATCGCCCCAAAGTCGTTTCGCGAATTCGTTGGCATTGAGTCCAGGATAGTTCCTAGCATAGAGTGCGGCAAACGATTTCAAAGTAAAGCATACATTATATTCAGAACTAGCAAAACAAACATTTCCTACAGCGGGTGAAACAAAGCCAGGATTCTCAGTGTCCGAAGAGTACAACGCTATTAACCCGTTGATCTCTTCAATAATATGCCGCAGTTTGTAATAAGCATCCAAGGGTGGTAGTTTTAACTCCAACACCAAACGATCTATCTTGTTTATGCAAACTGTTAAAGCAAGCTTTTCCTGAATTGCATGCTTCAGCAGACGTTCAGTGTTCAGCATTACTCCCTCTGCTGCGTCAACGATTAATATCGCACCATCAGACAGTCTGATTGCAGCTGTTGCTTCATCAGAAAAATTCACATGGCCGGATGTATCAAATATGTTTAAAAGATATGATTTAGATTTAACATCTTGTAGCAAGAGAGTGACAGGAGTAGCTTTTGTGGAGACACCTCTTTGTTGCTCGGTAAATAATGTATCTGTATATCTGATAGCATATAAACAAAAATTATTTTTTCTTTAAATAATTGGTTTAACAAATAAAAGTGCTTTACAATAATACCTCAGCGGTTTCTCGTCGGTTATGCTGTGTAAATAAGGATGCGTTTGTTGTACCAAACAATCGACCAAAGTAGTTTTGCCATGATGAAGATGTCCCAGCAAAACTACATTTCTAATAAGATGTGGTGCATCCATCATATCTGCTAAAAATTCAATGCTATATGTGGTTTCAGGTAGTTGTTGCTGTTTTATTTGAAACTTTGCTTTTCTAGTAGGTGCTATTAGTGGTTTATCTAGGGGTTGGGCATCTTCCTCTTGTACAAGTGTTTCTACCTAAAAATATTTATATGAAAAATATATATCTAATGCTTGAAATTATTTATATAAACAAAAAAACTAATACAAGTATCCCAGAAAACAATAAAACAAAAATATATGTATTTTAATTGGAGCGCGCGCGCCATAAAATATAATTTTGATTGTAATTATCAATATATATATACATATATATATATACATATATGCACGGTAAGTCACTTAAGACCGGCCACCCGAATAACATCCACAGTTTTGAAAATAGGAAAAAATGTTTCAGATGAAAGTGGAACGGTTTCAAGGGGGATGTATTTTGATCATGTTGTTTTTCTTCTAGGTGGAGGCGTTAAAAAGATATGAACCTCCTTTTTTTTAATGGAATTATATAATTTTTTTTACGTAATATGATTCCTCTAATTATTCTGCATATAAAAATATTAAGGTAGAGATATAAAAAAAACAGTAGTTTACGAGATATTTTATACTTTATTGTGACACATATTGATATAAAATGTTAAACAATTCGTAACTTATTAATTTTTTTATAATCGTACCTTAATACTTTTATGAACAGAATAATGATATGAATCAATTAGTGGAAAGAAAACATACAGTTGCTTATTTAAAAAATGATCCATTTTGCATACATATTTTTTTTAAAGCAACTGTGTGTTTTTCTTCCATCAATTGATTCATCTCATAATTCTGTTCATAAAAGTATTAAGGTACAATTATTAAAAAAATTAATAGTTTACGAGTCATTTAATATTTTATGTCAATATATGCCAGAATAAAGTATAAAATATCTCGTAAACTATTGGTTTTCTGATATCTCTACCTTAATACTTTTATATACAGCATAATTAGAGAAATCATATTGTGTAAAAAAAATTATACAATTCCATTTTTAAAAAATGGAGATAACCTTCAAATCTTTTTGGCATCTCCACCTAGAAAAAAGACAACATGACCAAAACATGTCTCCCTTGAAACCATTCCATTCTCATTTGAAACATTTTTTCCTATCTCCAAAACTGTGAATGTTATTTGGGTGGCCGGTCTTAAGTGACTCACACCCTGTATATATATATATATATATATACATATAGTACTATATATACTATATATATACACATATTAGAATTATATCAACATTTCAGTTTTAAATGATAAAAATTAGACAATAATATAATATACGGACAATGAGAGCATCAATACAGCGCAGGAAGTGGTACGCAATTTATATAAGTCAAATAATATTCACATAATATATTAAAATTGTACAATGACTGTTGATACAAACTTATTTGGACGTTTCAGTTTTCTTCAAACCATCTTCAGCAAATTCGTAGATCATTATCATAGATGTCTGGACAAAATAGATGGAAAATGTTGAAATTATGCTCTATGTGAGACCAAGGAGTATCTCCCTACTGTCTGGTTCCATGCTGTGTTAACGTTCTCATTGTCTATATATTATATTATTGTTTTTAATTTTGAGAGCCCGATAATATTTAAATTTTGATATTAATTAGTAGCTTTACTATACCTCAGGTCCATACACCTCTAATGCACTGGGATAATATCGTTTATCTTCATGCAATACAACTGCCATAGAAGAACCTTGTTCCACTTGTTCTCGTGACTCATCCTTGTCTTCTTCCATTTCTTCATCGGATCGTTCTCTATCCTCGGCGTCATCACCAATGTTGCCATATTCATTTTCATCCTCGCTCTCTGATGCCAGATCAGGACCAATATAATTTCCAAACTCATCATATAAATCCGCGTCCATGTTGATATTTGTATAAACTTGGTTTCAGTATCTAAGAGATGAAATATTTTCTGCAATATCTAATTTAAATTTTTCAAATATTTTTTTCGTTTTAATTTTTATAAAAGTTCTATTAAACATCTTTTCATAAATGTGCGAAATGTAACATAACCTAAGTTAAAATTATGTAATTCATCTAAATTCACATTCGATAACATTTGATATACATAATTGTTCTCCATATTGGTAAAGGAGAGTGATCACCTCAAAAATCGATGAAATTATACTCATTCGTCGCGTTTTTGCATAAAACGAAAGAATTTGGTAGAAAAAAGCGTCGTGAACCGAGATATGAATCGTTAAAGTTCACGACTATTCAGGTTAGGATATCTGTCATATCGATATGTTTATTTTAAAGAAATGTTGAATTTAAATTATAAACAAAAACACAAAGAGTCACTTCTTTAAAAACATAAAAGTTCTCAAATAAATCAATCATATTGAAAAATTTTACAACAGTTGTAAAGCTGCTTTTTCAGCTGAACGCAGCCAGTGACTTTGTGTTTTGAAGCAGTACTTCTGTGTCTTTGAAACAGTAAATTTGTGTAATTATGGCACAGAATATTTTATTTGCCGACAAAACTTGTACAAGCGCTTGATCACAGCGCGTCACAGCGTATGCGTACGAAAGTAAAGTATGTATACAGTGCTCATATCGAGTCAATACAGATATTCTAATCTGAATAGTCGTGAACTTTAACGATTAATATCTCGATTTGTGGGGCAGAGCGACGCTTTTTTCTGCCAGATTCTTTCGTTTTATGCAAAAACGCATCGAATAAGTATAATTTCATCGATTTTTGAGGTGATCACCCTCCATTAGACCTTTACCCGCGATTCATTTCACCCGGCATAAACTAATAACGTTTTTCACTGGCAGAGCTGGTGCGCACTCAGTGCACTTTAAGGGCTATGGTACACAAAAAAACTTAAGCAGTAAAATGGGTGCGTTCAGCAGAACGTTTGTTTTGCAACTGTTGTAAGTTTCCTTCGCGCTAATTGGATCATACTTTTAGATCTAGAAGAATGGTCCTATCTCAGCAGACAATCATAAAACGGTTGCAAAACTGTTGAGTCTGCTGAACGCAGCTAATGTAAGCAGTAAAGCCCATGGCACATACAAAAACGTAAGGCCGTAATACGTAAGCAGTAAAGAAATCGTAAGATTGGATTCGCTACTGGCCTTACGGTCTCTATCGTGATTGGCCAATTCGCTTACTGATTATGTCTTACGGCCTTACGTTTTTGTATGTGCCATGGGCTTTATGCTGGAGTTCCATGAAGCATATTTGTCGCGTATCGCATAACCGCGTAACCAATCAGAAGTGATCCGCTACTGCGATCAGCTGTAATTTCGTGTCTTAGGCTGCGTCCCCATAGAGTAAGAAACAGCGGAAGAGATAGGGTGAGGATATCTCTTTTCTATTAATATTCCGTTCTGATTTCGTTCCGCTGTTTCTTTCTCCATGGGGACGCAGCTTTAAGATTTGTTCGCGTCGCAAGCTCCAACATGTTCTAACATGCTCCTACCATAGCTCCTACTCATTCTATCAAGCGCGTTGGAGTGAGTAAGAACTATGGTAGAAGCATATTGGAACATGTTGGAGCATGCGACGCGAACAAACTTTTACTAATGTCCAATTTCTTCACTTCTAGATAAACGGGAAATCTTATCTAGGAGATATCCTCAGTGGCTGCGTTCAGCAGACTCAACAGTTTTGCAACCGTTTTATGATTGTCTACTGAGATAGGATCATTCTTCTAGATCTAAAAGTATGATCCAATTAGCGCGAAGGAAACTTCCAACAGTTGCAAAACAAACGTTCTGCTGAACGCAGCCATTGTAATCTGGGAAATATCGCTTGGATAAAGTCATGAAGTAAGAATAAGGAGACTTAACTGAGTAGATTGAAAGTGGTCACGAAAAATGTTCCGTGTACTGCCATGTCCGCCGAACGGAATAACTTGCAACATTCCATCGCCATATTGAATATTTATATGTGTGCAGTATACTTGCGACTGTGTTATACATATGTGTATTAAATACGTATCTCCTAAAAAGTAAGTAGCCCTCCTAAAATCTTAATAAAAATATATTCATTCGTCGCGTTTTCACTCAAAACGAAAGAATCTATAATAAAAATGTGGCCGTCGGCCTTGTGAACGAGTTATCAAGCGTAAAAAGTTCGAGACTACAGGTTAGGATATTTGTCATCCCGACTCGATATAGCGTTATATACTTTGGTTCTACGAGCTTTTTTCTCTAAAAATAGAAAAATTATATATAGATAAATATTAAACGTTAAAAATCTATTCTGATGATATACAGGGTGCGGTGCCAAAATCCGGACAAAATTCAATTTGAAATTCTTGCCGTTCTATACCACTGGTAGATGTCACGATTAGCGTTCAAATAGCTTGACGCATGTACTAAACCATCATAATCTCGAAACAATCGCAATGTTGAAACCAAGTGCGGAGTATAACCGAAGATCCGCGATTATCGAAAGTGTTCGTGCTGGGCGCTCGGCGACAGAAATCATTCGGTTCTTCGGGTATTCGAGATCGACTGTGTATGATGTCATCGCAAAGTACAATAAGTCCAACGACAAAGTACAATGAGTCGGAGAAGTCCAACGAAGGTTTTGCAACACCGGCGAGGAAAACCCACTCGAAGGAGCGCGTTGTCAGAACGCCCGACATCATTCAACGGGCTCAGAAGCTAATTTTTGAG
>NW_017257492.1:118737-122998 GCF_001594055.1 Mycetomoellerius zeteki
CACGACTTTCGTCGGTGAGCGAACGGCGACCACGATTAAATTCGTTATACCAGTGTTTCACAGTGGCAAAGGATGGGCTTTATCGCCAAAAATGGAAGTAAGTTGATCGATGCACTCCTGTCTTGATAATCCACGTCGAAAGTCGTAATAAATCATTGCACGAAAATTTTCACGAGTTAATTCCATTTTTTCGCTGAGACACAATTTTCAAGTGACTGTAAACAATACAAATCGCGCTCAAATAATAAAACTGAAGAAGGTTATGGTAAAAAATGTCAAACTTTCTAGTGAAAACGTCAGATGGCACTTGACAACACTCAGTGTTGCCAAGGCTCAAAATATAAGTAGTGCCCCTCGTATGATGTCATCGCAAAGTACAATGAGTCGGAAAAGTCCAACAAAGGTTTTGCAATACTGGCGAGGAAAACCCACTCGAAGAAGCTCGTTGTCAGAACGCCCGACATCATTCAACGGGCTCAGGAGCTGATTTTTGAGGATCCAGGGCAATCGATCCGAAAATTGTCGTCGGTTGTTGGTGTGAGCGAGAAAACTATGCATCGAATCGTCGAGGAGGACCTCCGCTACAAGTCTTACACAATTAAAGTGAGACAGATGCTTTCCGAAGCCGCCAGGACAAAGCGAGTTGAACGCTGCAACCTGCTTTTGTGTTCCTTAAGAAACAATGCTGCCGGATTCAGATTTTTTTCTAATGAGAAAATTTTTACTGTGGATGCGAAAATCAATCGAAGGAATGACCGCTGGCTCGCCCACGACCCTGAAGATGTCCTCATTGTTGCAAGAACTTCTTTTTTACCAAATATAACCTTATTGAATGAAAATCTGTTCAATATAAGGATTCGTAATGGTTAGAAGAATGTTTATAGTTTCTATTTCCATACTTATATCGCTTGAAACTTGGAAAACCATTCCAGGACAATAAATTTCCCTTAGATGCGCACCCACTTTCCCCTACATTCTAATGTACATTGCTGGATATGTGGCAAGAAAAGGAAATAGGTTTTGTAAGAATATAAATAATAATAAACATATTATTTGCGAAGAATATTTGAAAACGTTGGTTTTACAACCACATAGTGAAATACCAGAAAGACATAAATTAATTCAATTAATGCAAATCAAAAGGATATTTAATGAATCCTTCTGTGGCTTTATTTCATCTGCTTTCAACTCTAGAAAAAAGAGTAATAGAGGTAACAATGTGGAGAAATTAATGTTGATACATTATTTGAAATAATGGAATTGATCGACAAAGAAAAGAATCCTGTAACTTTCCTTGGTTGTGAAAAACATAATTATGAATTTACTAAGAACGTTATCCGTTTTTATTTAATAACACGAATGTTTTTCTTAACCAAGCAGGTAAATAGAAATGATAACATTGAAAGAGAAAAAACAAAAGAGAAAAGACAAAGTTTAAAATTAGTTAAAATAAATGTTCAAAATGATCCAAATATGTATTCTCAAATTGAGAAAACGAATGCGATTGAAACTATAATACAAATGAAAAAAGAAAGAAAACGTAAAAATGGAAAAAGCAATAATTAAAATAGAAGATTGTCGCGTCCGGGTTTTGCGCTTGTCCGATAGACGCGGGGCGGTAAGTTCGGTTGCGCGAGCTGCACCGGTCTGCGGGGCTGCACTCGTTACCGTGGAGGATGAAGAAAGTGATACAAGAAAACCACTGTGTCGATTAGTGAATCGCTTGGCGCCCTCTTTTATTTTGTCTGAGCTATCCGGATAGGCCGGGTGAACATTTCGATTTTTATTATTTTGGACCGGTTCGCAGGTGCCCTCGGTCCAGCGGGAGGATCGGGATGATTCGCGGACACCGTGTGGTACTCGGGTCTGGGGCACATCCACGAGGGGTTGCTTAGTATCCGCGGGTCGAAATCCTCGCTCCTGTGGTACTCCCGCACCAAGCGCCTGTACTCGGCTTCGCGGCTCGCTCTACACACACGCGGCATAAGTTACTCCTGCGAATATATCGCGCGATCAGCGATCGGAAGTTCCGCGGTGAGAGTACCGCGGGAGCCTGCGGAGCGCGGCTTGGAGCGTCGCAGCGCAAGGGTCGAGTCGCGCTCTTAGGGGCTGGTGGCGGAGGTGGCGGACCTGCGCCTCCTTTCTTTTGCGGGGGCCAGCCAGGAAGGTAGGAGCGAGCGACGGGGAGTTGATTTGCGGGGCAGAGCGGTGGAGGAGCTCTATTGGAGTCCTTGCGTCCCCGCTCGGACAGTCGCCGGTGCTCGTAATCGAGCGCTCAGGCGGCTGGGGGTGGATACGGTCCAAGCGCCGAAGGGTGCTCAGGGCCGCTGGATTATGGGTCCAAGAAGGAGTAACAGTGGTGCGCCGTAGAGGTGCACGACACCCGTGGGTGAGGGGTCGTCGCTCGGGGACGTCTGTTTCCGTACGCGGGAACGGGAGAATGCGCAAGGAGGTGCGTGCGGTTTGGCCCGGCACTCTCGTGCACTGACACAAAGGACGACACGGACGATCACAGAACACTGAGACACTCCGTTCGCGGCGCGGCGCGCAAAGGGATAGAAGAAAATGATGAGGTAAAATAGTAGAAAGAAGAATAAAAAAGTAATAAAAAGAGTCCTTTGGAATTTAACAGGTTTTAATTTGTCGAGCGTATTTTCACAGATACCACTTTAACAATGACGCTAACAATAACAACGAGAGAAAAGAAACAATTTATAGTTGAGAATAAGTCTCGCACTGGCTACACTGTTGCTGATTTGTAACGTCCACGACTTTTACACCGAATGACTATCGGGCGAGGTCGGACTCTGAAGGAATCCTGCTCGCGATGTTACGCGGCACGCACACTTCGCGCAAACTTACTTTTGCTGCGGCGAGAACGAATCTAAGTACAAGGTGAATACTAAAGGAGACGACGTGCGAAAAGCGAAGTGAGAAAAACGAAGTGTGAGGGACCCGCTGATCCCCCTTTATATACTCTTTTCGCGTGCTATTTTGGAAGTCGGGGATTGTCCAATCACAGCCCTCGTTACATTTGTAATATTCTAGAACATTTTGGATTGTTCCGGAATGTTCTTTACAAAAATCTGTTGATAACTACTCGTTAGTTGTTATAGTTGGCGTTTCAGAGCTGGGGTTTTCTTTATAGGGCCCTTAGGGGGTTCCCGGAACCTTTTGGCTACTTCCGCGGCCCTCTCCGTCCCTTTTACTAATCTTTTAGTTATCGATTATACGGTTGTCGTTCGTTATTGTCAACCGTTACTTGTTGGCGCGCGATGTTTATTTAGTCGTGTATTATGCGCCCCAGCTCGATTCTGCGGTGGAGGCTTCGCTATACGAAGAATTATCTGGTGGTGGTCATTTAGAGATGACCGTCGCCAGGCAATTTGTTGTAATTTTCGAACCGTTGGCGCACAAGGGCTATTTATGATTTCGGCGGGGGATGTGCAGCGCAATTTCTTTAGTATTTTGCTGCTTTATAGGCTTACTGTGCTACTTGCATTCCCCCGCGGTATCATTGTACAATTGCTTTTGATTTGCATTATATTCACTTTATTAGATATTTAATTGGCGCAAGCGCAATGGACTAGCGGTTGGAGTCTGATCACGTGCTAAGCGCGTGGTTACGCGTTTTCGCTTCGTGGCTTCGATGTCGCTGTGTCGCTGTGTCCTAATTGTTACCATGGCAACGATTAGACGCGATGTTAACGTTCGACGCGGCAGACAAGCCGTGCCTGATTTGCGCGGTGCACGTTACAAAGATATATAAAATATAAAATGTTTATTTAGCATGTAAAAATTTATTTAGCAAATAAAAAAACAATTTAGTTTTTTTAATAACTTATTTTTTATACAATAATAAGATTGAAAGACCGCTAATGTTAAACATAATACTTTAAATTAAGAAGCGCCATAACGGTCAGAACGTTAAGATGTTGGACTATTGTAAATTCATTCAAATGAATTAATTTCAGAAATGATAATTGCGTGCCGATATGGTTGTCGGACTTTCAACGCAATCAAATCTGAAAATATTAATAATCCCCCCAAATTTCCCAACTTAAAAACTGTAATAAACTTATTGCGAAAAATAATGCCTCCGGGAGTCGAACCCGGATCTCTTGCATATACTATAGTATTTCCCTAGTTTTACGTATGCGATACTTTTCAAGAATAGGGGTCCAGGAGACAATACTGAAGGTGATGAAAACCAGGAATAAAAGCCGCAGACCCGGAGAGGCGACGCTGCTTTCCTTTTAGG
>NW_017257492.1:126214-126582 GCF_001594055.1 Mycetomoellerius zeteki
TGATTAATTAAGATTGAAATTAATCGTTGGCACCTTCATCAGCCCGTGACTCGTATGGCCTTTACGGATTGTGTTATTATTATTTTTATTTTAAGAATTTCGAGTCTACAGAAATTGTTTTTATTGCGAAAAATAATGCCTCGGCCGGGAGTCGAACTCGGGATCTCTTGCATTCCATGCGACCGTTCTGACCGTTATAGCGCTTCTTAATTTAAAGTATTATTTTTACAATTCCAATTTCTGTCATTATCTACACAGTCCTTTTAACTCTCTCTCTCTCTCTCTCTTTCTCTCTCTCTCTCTATTATAATTTATCAATAACTTGTATAAAATCATTTGATTGTTCAATACTTGTAATTACAATAAAT
>NW_017257493.1:0-205 GCF_001594055.1 Mycetomoellerius zeteki
AATAAAAATGGCAGAATATATGCCATTGCGTACGGTGTGATTCATACCTCCCCCCACCTAGAAAAATTTTGCTGACGTCCATGTTCACATTTGTGGTTTACGCCTTGTGGCAACCCGGCATTATACTTGTACTGACGTTCCATTATTAATACTTCTATTATTTATAAGAGAGATAGTTATTTCTGTTTACGCGAGTGACAAGTGC